>NC_092140.1:103790162-104090162 GCF_043159975.1 Macaca nemestrina | reverse complement strand
CCCTCAGCAGGAAGCAACAGAGCTAAGAGCCTTGGAGGTGTTCTCCACCCTCCAGAACTCTGTCACCACGGAGGCTGGAGCTCCAAACCTCAAATCACCATCCTATTGGTTTGTGCTTCTGTGTCAGACCTGTAGTTACTTGACTTTTTTTGGGGCTGGGGAGCCACCCATTCTGGGTGAAAGTAAAGAGGTTATGGAGGGCCTTTGAAACAGGACGTTCAATGAAATAAGAGGACTGACAACCTCCACCCAAAAGTTTAGTTTGAAATAACTGCCAAACAAAGGCTCTCACGCATTGGGACTGAGGTCATAATAAAGAGGTTTATTTAAATCTGGAAGCATCACTATTTTCACCCCAGTCTAAGATGTCATTGCCATCATATAAATCCTCCTTTTAATAAAAAAATGGCATTTCAGAACCAAATAGCGCTATACACGTGAATAGTAAGAACTTAACTGGTTCATGTGCAGAGTAATGAAAGCGAGTTTTTCCAGAAAAGTGAAATTGGAATTGTGTCTCCTGTCTGACTGTGCTCTTTTATCATCCTCTAGTGCACCCACAAATGAATTATCAGGCACGAACCTGGAGGCACGTATCAATGAAAGGTGAGTTATATACACGTGCGTCTTTATTTATCTAATTATAACTGACTGTAGACGTTTTCACACACACTGGCACGTAAACAAATATATCCATCCATCCATCCATGCGTCCATGCATACACACTTCTCTCAACACACATCCACTAACAACCCATGCACACAATGGAAACACACAACAAGGAGACAGATGGACGGACACTTGTGGAGTTTATTCTGAGAAGCCTGCATGGCCACAGAGAGTGGTTTTTCACAGGGTTTCGAATTCTTCTCGTCATAGCCTTTGTAGGTAACATTGCATCCTTTTCTAATGGAGTCATATAGAAAGGAGCAGGTCACAGGAGAGCTGCTGCTTCCTGTTCGTGTATTTGTCACCCTTAGTTCCTAGTAAGCAGCTTCTTAAAGGACTCAGATTTCCTGAGTGTGAGAGCCTGTGAGATTGACAGAAGGGAGGAGAAAATCCTATTTGTAACATGGAGGAGATGGCAGGTGACAAGGAGCAGTGAAGCCCTTGGCAGAAAAGAATGGAGCGAACGGAACATGGACTTGTCCCTCACACTCCAGAGCTCTGTCAGCACATGAGTTTGGTGCTAAAACACAAACAGAAGCACAGCACCTCATTGGATGCAGCCCTTCCTGAGGCCCACAGCTACTCGCCTGTGTCTCCTGGACAGGAAAGACTAGCATGATGGGTGAAAGGAAAGAGGTGATGGAGAGATCCAGGAAGTGGGCCATAGATGGGATTAGAGGGAGGAATGCCTACACAGTGGAGTTGAATTCAAAAGAAATTCACCCACAAAAGTCTGTCGTGCATTGGCCAGCTCCAGTGGTAGAGAGTTTTGGTGAACTCTTGAGTCAGTGAGTCTTAGATAGGTGTAAAGTATGTGCTGCAATCGTATAAAGTATGATGTGTAGGGTAAATGTCATGGCAGATTCCAAAGAACCAAATACACACATGACTTCTATAAAGGGTAAGGCAGTTTAGAGGTTGAAAAGTACTTGGAAGGTTGGGCGCGGTGGCTCACGCCTGTAATCCTAGCACTTTGGGAGGCCAGGGCGGGTGGATAACAAGATCCGTAGTTTAAGGTCAGCCTGGCCAAGGTGGTGATACCCTGTCTCTACTAAAAATACAAAATTAGCCAGGCGTGGTGGTGGGCGCCAGTAGTCCCTGCTACTTAGGAGGCTGAGGCAGGAGAATTGCTTGAACCTGGGAGGCAGAGGTTGCAGTGAGCTGAGATCGTGGCACTACACTCCAGCGCGGGTGTGACAGAGTGAGATTCCATCTCGAAAAACAAACAGCAACAACAACAACAAAGAAAAACCAAACAAACAAGAAGAAAAAACAAAAGCAACTGGAACTATTTTCAACTGAAGACGTTACGTCTAAGAAGTTACATGTTGTCTTACTATGTACATTTTAAGTTCTTTGGCACTGTCCTGTGTGTGAATTGAGAGTATCTTCTAGTAGGCTGCCCAGTACAACATGTGATATAAAGGAATACAGTTATACATGTATCTATGCCTATAGAAACACATACATACATGTGTTCATACACAGAAGAGAGATTGAGTTGGGCTGTTGACTGTCACAAGCATCCATGGGAACAAGGAGTTCCCTGGAAATATTTCTAGAGTCCTCTCAGAATGAGCTTTGTATGGAATATTCTTTTGTTTTGTGGATGGAGGTAGGAAAACGGGGAGGAACTCATAGAGGGAGACTCTTTATGTTAGTGTTTGTCACATTTCCTTTCTGTGAGAATGAGACTGTACTAGTAGCGTGGACCAAGGGAGAAGCGAATCCTGCTTGGAGCCAGAAGGAGATAGGAGTGGACAAAGATCACAGAAATGCCAGCCAAAGAAGAGAACAGAGCTAATAACCCTGGAATTATTTCACACCCTCCAGAGCTCTGCCATTATGTGAGGCTGACTGCCTTGTCCCATACCCACCCTCACATGGGATGGAGCCCTTGCTTGAGGCCTGCGGCTACTTGGCCAAACCCTTGGTCAGGAAAGACAACTAGGATGGGTGGAAAGTGAGGAGGTGATTGGAGGTCATAGAGAATCAGGAACTCAGATGCGATTATAAGAAGGGGGACTTACAAACTGAATTTGAACTGGAATTAAATGCTCTCCAGAAATGCTGTTACACATTGAGGTGTAGCTGCCCTTATTCTGGATACATTGCTATGTTCACAGGCTAAGATACTCACTGGTGGCATGTAAAACCTCATTTCTAATAAACAGCAAATGCCATCCCAGGTCAATTTAGTGATGTACATACATGTGAATAATTACAGTGTAACTGGGGAATAGTGTATAGACTAACCGTAGCTGTTTGTTGCAAAATATTAGGATAACGCCTTGTGTCTGACTCTGACCTTATTTGTCCTTTAGTCCCGATCCGGAGGCCCTGGCGGAAGTCATCATTGAGAGAAGCCCCAGTGACAGGTGAGTTATTAAAGTTGTACACATGGCCAGGTGCAGTGATTCGCACCTGTAATCTGAGCACTGGGAGGCCGAGGCAGGCAGATACCCTGAGGTCAGGAGTTCAAGACCAGGCTGGCAAACATGGTAAAACCCCGTCTCTACTAAAAGTACAACAACTAGACCGGTGTGGTGGCAGGTGCCTCTAATCCCAGCTACTCGGGAGGCTGAGGCAGGAGAATCACTTGAACGTGGGGAGGTGCAGGGTGCAGTGAGCTGAGACCATGCCACTGCATTCCACCCTGGGCAGCAGGAGTGAAACTTTGTCACAAACACACACACACACACACACACAAACACACAAAAAAACAGTGACAGAGAAAGGGACTGAGATTAGTGGGATTCACTCTCAGAAGTGTTCACAATAACACAGTGTGTCTCTGAAACAGTTTCTTGATCATCTCACTATATCACGTATAGATAACTTGCACATTTTTACAGTTGTTTAGAAAAAAAGAAACAGACTATGGAGAGAGGCTCTGTGTCTGTTACTGTCTTTTCACCATTCGTTAGTTAGCAGTGAAATGCCTTGGAAACTCTGATTTTCTGTGTATGAGACATAGCAGAGTGGGCCGAGGGAAGAGAGAATCCTGTTTGGAGCGAGGAGGAGGTAGGAGTGCTCAGGGAACGGCAAAGCCCTCAGCAGGAAGCAACAGAGCTAAGAGCCTTGGAGGTGTTCTCCACCCTCCAGAACTCTGTCACCACGGAGGCTGGAGCTCCAAACCTCAAATCACCATCCTATTGGTTTGTGCTTCTGTGTCAGACCTGTAGTTACTTGACTTTTTTTGGGGCTGGGGAGCCACCCATTCTGGGTGAAAGTAAAGAGGTTATGGAGGGCCTTTGAAACAGGACGTTCAATGAAATAAGAGGACTGACAACCTCCACCCAAAAGTTTAGTTTGAAATAACTGCCAAACAAAGGCTCTCACGCATTGGGACTGAGGTCATAATAAAGAGGTTTATTTAAATCTGGAAGCATCACTATTTTCACCCCAGTCTAAGATGTCATTGCCATCATATAAATCCTCCTTTTAATAAAAAAATGGCATTTCAGAACCAAATAGCGCTATACACGTGAATAGTAAGAACTTAACTGGTTCATGTGCAGAGTAATGAAAGCGAGTTTTTCCAGAAAAGTGAAATTGGAATTGTGTCTCCTGTCTGACTGTGCTCTTTTATCATCCTCTAGTGCACCCACAAATGAATTATCAGGCACGAACCTGGAGGCACGTATCAATGAAAGGTGAGTTATATACACGTGCGTCTTTATTTATCTAATTATAACTGACTGTAGACGTTTTCACACACACTGGCACGTAAACAAATATATCCATCCATCCATCCATGCGTCCATGCATACACACTTCTCTCAACACACATCCACTAACAACCCATGCACACAATGGAAACACACAACAAGGAGACAGATGGACGGACACTTGTGGAGTTTATTCTGAGAAGCCTGCATGGCCACAGAGAGTGGTTTTTCACAGGGTTTCGAATTCTTCTCGTCATAGCCTTTGTAGGTAACATTGCATCCTTTTCTAATGGAGTCATATAGAAAGGAGCAGGTCACAGGAGAGCTGCTGCTTCCTGTTCGTGTATTTGTCACCCTTAGTTCCTAGTAAGCAGCTTCTTAAAGGACTCAGATTTCCTGAGTGTGAGAGCCTGTGAGATTGACAGAAGGGAGGAGAAAATCCTATTTGTAACATGGAGGAGATGGCAGGTGACAAGGAGCAGTGAAGCCCTTGGCAGAAAAGAATGGAGCGAACGGAACATGGACTTGTCCCTCACACTCCAGAGCTCTGTCAGCACATGAGTTTGGTGCTAAAACACAAACAGAAGCACAGCACCTCATTGGATGCAGCCCTTCCTGAGGCCCACAGCTACTCGCCTGTGTCTCCTGGACAGGAAAGACTAGCATGATGGGTGAAAGGAAAGAGGTGATGGAGAGATCCAGGAAGTGGGCCATAGATGGGATTAGAGGGAGGAATGCCTACACAGTGGAGTTGAATTCAAAAGAAATTCACCCACAAAAGTCTGTCGTGCATTGGCCAGCTCCAGTGGTAGAGAGTTTTGGTGAACTCTTGAGTCAGTGAGTCTTAGATAGGTGTAAAGTATGTGCTGCAATCGTATAAAGTATGATGTGTAGGGTAAATGTCATGGCAGATTCCAAAGAACCAAATACACACATGACTTCTGTAAGGGTAAGCAGTTTACAGGTTGAAAAGTAGTAGGTAGGTCGGGCGCGGTGGCTCGGGCCTGTAGTTCCAGCACTTTGGGAGGCCAGGGCCGGTGGATAATGAGATCAGGAGTTCAAGATCAGCCTGGCCAAGGTGGTGAAACCCCATCTCTATTAAAAATACAAAATTAGCCGGCTTGGTGGTGGCACCAGTAGTCCCTGCTCCTCGGGAGGCTGAGGCAGGAGAATTGCTTGAGCCTGAGAGGCAGAGGTTGCAGTGTGCCTTGATCGTGACACTGCACTCCGGCTTGGGTGACAGAGCGAGACTCTGTCTCAAAAAACAAACAACAGCAGCAGCAACAAAACAAAAAAAAAACAAAAGCAATTTTAACTATTTTGAACTGAAAACGTTAAGTTTAGGAAGTTACATGTTTTCTTAGTATGTACATTTTAAGTTCTTTGGCACTGCCCAGTGTGTGAATTGAGAGTATCTTCTAGTAGGCTGGCTGGTGCAACATGTGATATAAAGGAATACAGTTATACATGTATCTCTGCATATACAAACACATACATACATGCGTTCATACACACAAGAGAGATTGAGTTGGGCTGTTGACTGTCACAAGCATCCATGGGAACAAGGAGTTCCCTGGAAACTATTTCTAGAGTCCTCTCAGAATGAGCTTTGTATGGAATATTCTTTTGTTTTTTGGATGGAGGTAGGAAAACGGGGAGGAACTCACAGAGGGAGGCTCTTTATGTTAGTATTTGTCACGTTTCCTTTCTGTGAGAATGAGACTGTACTAGTAGTGTGGACCAAGGGAGAAGCGAATCCTGCTTGGAGCGAGAAGGAGATAGGAGCGGACAAAGATCACAGAAATCCCACAAAAGAAAAGAACAGAGCTAATAACCCTGGAATTATTTCACACCCTCCAGAGCTCTGCCATTATGTGAGGCTGACTGCCTTGGTCCATACCCACCCTTACATGGGATGGAGCCCTTGCTTGAAGTCTGCGGCTAGTGGGCCATAACTCTTGGTCAGGAAAGACAACTAGGATGGGTGGAAAGTGAGGAGGTGATTGGAGGTGATAGAGAATGAGAAACACAGATGAGATTATAAGAAGGGGGACTTACAAACTGAATTTGAACTGGAGTTAAATGTTCTCCAGAAATGCTGTTAAAACATTGAGGTGTAGATACCGTTACTTAATCTGGATGCATTGCTATGTTCACAGGCTAAGATACTCAGTGTTGGCATGTAAAACCTCATTTCTAATAAACGGCAAATGCCATCCCGGGTCAATTTAGTGATGTACTTACATGTGAATAATTACAGTGTAACTGGGGAATAGCTCATAGACTAACTGTAGCTATTTGTTGCAAAACATTAGGATTATGCCTTGTGTCTGACTCTGACCATATTTGTCCTCTACAGTCCCGATCCGAACGCCCTGGTGGGAGTCATCATTGAAAGAAGCCCCAGTGACAGGTGAGTTATAAAAGATGTACACATGGCCAGGTGCAGTGGTTCGCACCTGTAATCTGAGCACTTTGGGAGGCCGAGGCAGGCAGATACAGTGAGGTGAGGAGTTCAAGACCAGGCTGGCAAACATAGTGAAACCCCGTCTCTGCTAAAATTACAACAACTAGCCAGCTGTGGTGGCAGGTGCCTCTAATCCCAGCTACTCGGGAGTCTGAGGCAGGAGAATTGCTTGAACATGGGGAGGTGGAGGTTGCAGTGAGCCGAGACCATGCCACTGTGTTCCACTCTGGGCAGCAGGAGAAAAACTTTGTCGCAAAAAAAAAAGAAAAGAAAGAAAGAAAGAAAAAAATGATGTACACACACACAGGCACAAAACAGTGACAGAGTGAGAGACTGAGATTGGTGTGATTCACTCTCAGAAGTGTTCACAGTAATAGTGTCTTTGACACAGTTTCTTGATCATCTCACTGTATCACATTTAGATAACTTCCACATTTTTACAGTTGTTTAGAGAAAAAGAAACAGACTATGGAGAGAGGCTTCTGTCTGTTACTGTCTTTTCACCATTCGTTAGTAGCAGTGTAATGCCTTGGACACTCTGATTTTCTGTGTATGAGACATAGCAGAGTGGGCCGAGGGAAGAGAGAATCCTGTTTGGAGCGAGGAGGAGGTAGGAGTGCTCGGGGAATGGCAAAGCCCTCAGCAGGAAGCAACAGAGCTAAGAGCCTTGGAGGTGTTCTCCACCCTCCAGAACTCTGTCACCACGGAGGCTGGAGCTCCAAACCTCAAATCACTGTCCTACTGGATTGTGCTTCTGTGTCAGTCCTCTAGTTACCTGACCCTTTTTGTGGGGCTGGAGAAACCACCATGCTGGGTGAAGGTAAGGAGGTATTGGAGGGCCTTTGAAGCAGAACGTTGAATGGAATAAGAGGGCTGACTACCTGCAAACAGGAGTTGAGTTTGAAATAGCTCCCACCACAAAGTCTGTCACACATTGGGACTCAGGTCATAATAAAGAGGTGTACTTAAACTGAGAAGCATTACTATTTTCCCCAGCTTATGATTTTGGTTGTTGTCATATAAATCCTCATTTGTAATAAAGAAAAAAGACATTCCATATTCCAACAGTGCTATACAAATGAATAGTCAGAAATTAATTGGTTTCTGTCTAGAGTAATGATAGGTAATTTTTCCAAAATACAAATTTAGAATTATGTCTCCTATCTGACTGTATTCTTTTATCATCTGCTAGTAAACAGACAAATGAATTTAAAGGAGCAACCAAGGAGACACTTACGATTGAAACGTGAGTAATAAATAGTTAAATAGAGACTCCCATCAGCATAAGTGTGCACAGAACTAAACACACACACAGGCACATGAGCCAATCCATCCATCCATCCACCCACCCACCCACACTTCTCTTCAACATGCGTACACAAATTAATCCATGCACATGATGGAAACCTAGAACAAAGAGAAAGGAAACAGACGGACATTTGTGGAATTTACTCTCAGGAGCCTGCATGGCCATATAGATTTTTTTTTTTTTTTTTTAGCAGAGTTTCCAATTCTTCTCATTGTAGCATTTGTTAGTAACTTTGCATCCTTCTTTGGTGGAGTTGTATAAAGAAGAGCAGGTCACAGGAGAGTTGCTTCCTCCTGTTAGTGTATTTGTCACCCTTAGTTCCTAGTAAGCAGTTTTTTTTATGGGACTCAGATTTCCTGACAGAAATTAATTGGTTTCTGTCTAGAGTAATAAAAGCTAATTTTTCCCAAAAAAGTGAATTTAGAATCATGTCTCCTAGCTGACTGTATTCTTCAATCATCCTCTAGCCCACACAGCAGTGAATGTAAAGGAGCAGGCCTGTTGTCACCTGTCAGTAAAAGGTGAGTTGTCAATCCATAAAGACACACGTATGCATAAGTGTGCTTAGAGCTATACACACACACAAGCACAGACACAAACAGATCCATCTGTCTCCATCCATACACACTTCTGTGAACACATTTACACAAACAAACCCACGCACCCAATGGAAACAGAAAACACGGAGACAGACGGACATTTGTGGAATTTACTCTCAAGAGCCTGCATGGCCATATAGTTTTTTTTTTTTTTTTAGGAGAGTTTCCAATTCTTCTCATTGTAGCATTTGTTAGTAACTTTGCATCCTTCTTTGGTGGAGTTGTATAAAGAGGAGCAGGTCATAGGAGAGTTGCTTCCTCCTGTTAGTGTATTTGTCACCCTTAGTTCCTAGTAAGCAGTTTTTTTATGGGAGTCAGATTTCCTGACAGAAATTAATTGGTTTCTATCTAGAGTAATAAAAGCTAATTTTTCCAAAAAAGTGAATTTAGAATCATGTCTCCTAGCTGACTGTATTCTTCAATCATCCTCTAGCCCACACAGCAGTGAATGTAAAGGAGCAGGCCTGTTGTCACCTGTCAGTAAAAGGTGAGTTGTCAATCCATAAAGACACACGTATGCATAAGTGTGCTTAGAGCTATACACACACACAAGCACAGACAAACAGATCCATCTGTCTCCATCCATACACACTTCTGTGAACACATTTACACAAACAAACCCACGCACCCAATGGAAACAGAAAACACAGAGACAGACGGACATTTGTGGAATTTACTCTCAAGAGCCTGCATGGCCACACAGTGTTTTTGACAGGGTTTCCAGTTCTTCTCATTGTAGCATTTGTAGGTAACTTTGCATCCTTTTTTGATGGAGTTGTATAAGGAAGTCAGTTCATAGGAGAACTGCTTCTTCCTGTTAGTGTATTTGTCACCCTCAATTTCTGGTAGGCAATTTTTTAAGGGATTCAGGTTTCCTGAGTTTGAGACCCTACCATAGTGTGCCAAGAAAGGAGAGAATCCTATTTGCAACGTGGAGGAGATAGCGGCCAATAAGAAGTAGTGAAACCCTAGGAAAAAAAGAATGGAGCTAATGGAATGTGGACTTGTCCCACACCCTCGAGAGCTCTGTCCACATGTGAGGTTGGTGCCCAGACCCAACCCAAACCCACCGCCTCGCTGGATGCCGCTTTCCTTAGGTGCGCGGGTACTTCACTGTGTCTCATGGGCAGGAAAGACTGGCATGATCAATGAAAGGAAGGAGGTGATGGAGAGTTTTCCCAGTCATGTGAAAACCTCTCCTAGAAGTAAATCATATAGGTGCAAGTAATATGGAGAACCTGATTCAAGTTAATTGTAGTGTAATGCTCAAGAAAATTTGCAAAATGAATGCAATTTTACAGAAGGAATAAAAGGATTGTGTTTAATCAGTGGCTGATTAAGGAAACATCTGGGTGAGAATTCTGTAGTTGCTCATTAAGTAATAGTATGTGAGTTTTGTATGTAGTATTGATTTTTAAGCCAATAAATATTTTTTTTTTTTTTTTTTTTTTTTTTTTTTGAGACAGAGTCTTGCTCTGTCTCCCAGGCTGGGGTGCAGTGGCCGGATCTCAGCTCACTGCAAGTTCCGCCTCCCGGGTTTAGACCATTCTCCTGCCTCAGCCTCCCGAGTAGCTGGGACTACAGGCACCCGCCACCTCGCCCGGCTAGTTAATAAATCTTTAAAAGATTTATTAGATGTCCTTATTTTATAGGACCTTGGAGGCACGGGCAAATTAAAATGCATTTCTATTATTATTATTATTATTTTTTGAGACAAAGTCTCACTGCTGCCCAAGCTGGAGCACAGTGTCACGGTCTCAGTTCACTGCAGCCTCCACTTCACTGCTGCCCAGGCTGGAGCACAGTGTCACGGTCTCAGTTCACTGCAGCCTCCACTTCACTGCTGCCCAGGCTGGAGCACAGTGTCACGATCTCAGTTCACTGCAGCCTCCACTTCACTGCTGCCCAAGCTGGAGCACAGTGTCACGATCTCAGTTCATTGCAACCTCCACTTCCCAGGTTCAAGCGATCCTCCTGCCTCAGCTCCTGAGTAGCTGGGACTGCAGTCACGTGCCACCATGCCCGACTAATTTTTTGTATTTTTCGTAGTGGCAGGGTTTCACTATACTGGCCCGGCTGGTCTTGAACTCCTGACCTTGTGATCCACCCGCCTCAGCCTCCCAAAGTGCTGGGATTACAGTCATGAGCCACTGTGCCTGGCTAAAATGTATTTCTAATATGTACATAGGTTTAATTTATATATAGTTTAATTAATCTCTGATTAATTGACCATGATAAATGAGTCTTTGTTAATTGTTGGACTTCACTTACTGGGCTTATGTGGTAGGATTTGCATACCCTCACTTATATATGTACGTATTTCATATTTATGGAAAATCTACTTTTGGTACAAATAATGTATTTGCTAATAGTGTCAAAAAAGAGAAATTCACTCTGTGCCTATGTACCTTTTTGCTCCATCAGCACTGCCTTCAGTGAAATGACAACAGTAACACATGAAGGGACTTTCAACACAGTTTGAGGTTTAAGTAAATAAAAAGCTAGATGTAAACATACATATGTAAATACACACGTAGACACACACAAAAGCATACATGTAGAAAAGAGAGATTCAGATTTGGGAGGTTCATTGGAGCATCCATGACAATACAAAATGTTTTAGACACTGTTTTCTAAAGTCTCATTACTGTAGTATCTGCAGTTACCTTTCTTTCTTCGATCTAGTTGGATAAAAGAGGAATAGGTCTTAAGAGGAAGGCTTCTTATTCCTATTCCATTGGTCACCCTTATTTAGCAGCACCCTGAAACCTTAGGAAAATATGAGAATGTGTGTATTGTATGACACTCTACCAGAGTGAGCCAAAAGAGGCAGCCGTCCTGTTTGGAGCAAGGAGGAGGTAACAGTGGGCAGGGAGCTGAGGAGCTCTCAACAGAAAAGAACAAAGCTAATAGACCCCGGTCTCTCCGTCTGTTACCACATGAGGCTACTGCCCCAAAGGTAAACCCACCATCAGATTGTATGGAGGCCCTGCCTTGGGTCTGTAGTTACTTAGCCCTATCTGAGGGGCAGGAAAGACATCCATGATTGGTGAAGAGTTACTGGTGGTATTTGAACGTGAGAAGGCAGAAAATTACAAGAGCAAGCAAGGTGGGTATTTACAAACTGAAGTTGAATTTATGTAAATTTTGCCAGAAACAGTAACTTGGGGATTATGTTTAGGAGTAAAGAAATGTGTATAAACTTGATTCATTAAGTTTTTTTCACAGGCCAAAAAATTTCATTACAAACATCTAAAACTTCATTTCCAGAGAAAAATTAAATACCAGGTTTCAAATAAATAACTGATTAATGTCAATTTTTCAGGGTAACTAGATTATAGATTGTAGAATAATTATTGCTAATTTGTATCAGAAAATTAAGTCTAGGATAACATGTGGAGTCTTGCTATGTGCATTTTTAATCCTTTAGCTACTAACTCCATTGAATTAAAAAGAGTAATGTGTGGTAGAGTCATCAATGATGGGTGGAATTTCAAAATGTGGAGAGAAAGAAGAGAGGGATGTATTGAGATTGGTAAAATTCACTCACAAATGAAGTAATACAGAACTGCACTTAAACTGTGATTCATTAGATTGTTTGTTAAGGCCCAAGAGCACCTTTACATATTGTAAGGTTTTCTTCTAGGAAAAAATGATATATTAATAGTAGACTCCAAATCACTCACGTATACATTTTCAGAGTTCAACCAGTTTATAAATGTAGAGCAATAGTATATAACTTCAACCAGAAAAGTATGTCTCTGAAGTCACTTGACCTGACCTGTACATTTTTAATCCTTAGCACTGGCCCGGATAAAATGACATCAGTAGTCTTTCACTACTTTGAGATATCTTTGATATAACTCACCTTTCAGTGGTGGTGTCATTGAAAACTACTGAGGTTATTAATTTGGGTCACTTCTAAAGGATCTATCTACACACACACAACACACACATGTATATATGTGTGTGTGTGTATATATACACAGATATATCTTTTAGCTATATATGTAGTATATATAGGTATATAAATATGTATTTGTGTGTATGTAGATACACATGTCTCTATATATGTCTATATATTTGCATATTTAAATTGTGTATACATATCTATATATATAGACATATCCTTTAGCACTGACCCAAATTAATAACATCAGTAGTCATATATATATCCTTTTATATATATAAGCATGTGTGTGTATATATGAAACCATATATGTATATATCTTTAGCCTATATATGTATATGTATACATATATAGTTTATATTTACGTGTGTGTGTGTATGCAGATATATCTTGTTTTATTGTGCTTTACTTTATTGCCCCTCAGATATTACTTTTTTATAAACTGAAGGTTTGTAGCAACCCTGCATTGAGCAAGTCTCCTGGTTTTATTTTTCCAACAGCATGTTCTCACTGTGTGTCTCTGTCACATTTTAATAATTCTTGCAATATTCCAAACTTTTTATTATCATATCTGTTATGGTGAACTGTGATCAGTGATCTTTGATGTTACTATTGTAATTGTTTTGGGGCAACATGAACCATGCCCACATTAAGATGACCAGCCTAATTAATGACATGTTGGTTCTGACTGCTCCACTGACTAGCCATTCCCCCATCTCTCTCCTTCTCCGTGGGCCTCCCTATTCCCTGAGACACAACAATATTGAAAGTAGGCCATTTAATAAGCCTACGATGGTCTCTAAGTGTCCTAGTGAAAGGAAGAGTCACATGTCTCTCACTTTAAACCAAAAGCTAGAAATGATTGTGAGGAAGGCTAGACTAGCACCAGTTCAGCCAAGTTGTGAATGTAAAACAAAAAACAAAATGAAAAAACCAAAAAACTTCTTCAAGAAAATTAAGATTGCTACTCCAGTGAACATACAAATGATGAGAAAGCGAAACAGTCTGATAGCTAATGTGGAGAATGTTTTAGTGGTCTGGATAAAAGATCAAACCAGCCACAGCATTCCCTTAAGCCAAAGCCTAATCCAGGACAAGGCCCTCACTCTCTTTGATTCAGTGAAGGCTGGGAGAGGTAAGGAAGCTGTGGAAGAAAAGCTTGAAGCTAAAAGGTTGGTTCATGAGGTTTAAGGAAGTAAACCATCTCCTTAACATAAAAGTACAAGGTAAACAGCAAGTGCCAGTGCAGAAGCAGCAGCAAGTTATCCAGAAGATCTAGCTGAGATAATTGATGAAGGTGGCCACACTAACCAACAGATTTTCAATGTAGACAAGATAGCCTTTTATTGGAAGAAGATGCCATCTAGGACTTTTGTATTTAGAAAGTAGAAGTGAACGCATGGTTTCAAAGCTTCAAAGCACAGGCCAGTTCTCTTGTTAGTGGCTAATGAAGCTGGTGGCTTTAAGTTGAAGCCAACAATCATTGACTATTCTGAAAATCCTAGAGCCCTTACGAATTATGGTAAATCAAGCAAGATGGGTGACTAGAGATGCCTGGTGCTTGTCTCCCCTACAAGAAAGAACCGAGGCAACAAATACACATCTAAGATTTGATTAGAGTATCAAAGGGATAGTCCTAGAGTGCAGCAAAGGAGTGGAGACACACCTGTCATGACTGAAAGTCCCCACAGCATGGAAACACTCAGCCTCTGCAGCCCCTTCTCCCCCATCTGGATTGAATTGGCCCAGAGAGAGGAGGGACGTCTCATTGCAGGGTGAAGGTAAGCAGAAGATCCCCACCAGCCCCACTGCCATCACAAACACAAAGTCTTGACAACAGGAGAATCTCACAGTCTTTGCCAATTTGCAGTACTGCCAAGAATTCACACAGCTGCATGTCCTGGACTAGGAGTACAAGGTGAAGACTTCCCACCCGCAGAGACCTAAGCTGCAGCAACACAGCACCATCTTGAGACCAGAGTCATCTCTTGAGTGTGCCCTCCTCTGGGGGCCAGTAGCCACTGTGCCTCTCCAGCACTGGAGCTTTACCTTCAGTACACCAAGCCCACATGGGTGGGTTAAAGCCACAGTCCCAGCTGTGTGGAGGTTGGTCCCAGGATTGGCTGTAACTCAAGTACTGCAGAGCAGGGAAATCAAGCCCCACCACCACACTTCCAGACAGAGGATTAATCTGCAGTCCCATCCAAGGTAAACTCACTCTTAAGCCAGCCAAACCACTACCTGCCCTCTCCCAAGTGGGAGAGGCCCCTAAGCCTCTGAGCAGCTGATACACCCCCAGGTCAACAGAGTGACTACGAGCCCATGCTCAGGACCTGAGAAACAGCCCTGCAGGCCCCATCCACCACAGACATGCTCCTGGCCTGCCCAGGAGCCCTCTGCCTTTACTAAGGGCCTGAAAAACAGTCCCACAGGCTGCCCCCAGCAGGCACACCACTGAGTGGGCCTTGCACCTGTGTCTCAGACGTGAGAGACAAGCAACTGTGTATGCCCAAGTCTCAGGGCCAAGAAACAACCCTGGGAGCTTACTCTGGCCAGCATACCCTCAGGCCAGCTAAGCAGCCACATACCTATGTCCCAGGTTGAGGAACATCGTGGGTCATAGCAGCATTCCCCTGGGCTTCCCCTGGCAGGCACCACCCAGGCCACCTGAGCAGCAGTGTGCCCACATCCTGAGCTAGAATAGCCCTATGGACTACCCCCAGCAGATACACATCCAGGACAGTTGAGAAGTCATTTGACTGTATCCCAGGCCAGAGAAACACCCGCTCTTGGGCAGTCCTGGCAAAGATACCTTCAGTCCAGCTTAGCAGCCATGCAGCTATATATTTGGCCTATGAGTTTCCCCAAGCAGACTGGCCCCAGGCCAGATGAGCAGCTGTGTACCCACATACCAGATATGAGAAACAGCCCTTCAGGCCACTCCGGGAGTGCATGCTTCCAGGCCAGGCAAACAGCTGTGTGCCTGCATCCTGGGCCTGAGAAACTGTCCTGCAAGGCACATCTGGCTGGCGTGTCTTGGTTGAGCAACTGCATCCCCATGCTCCTGGCTAGAGTGACAGCACCATGGCCAGCCACATAAAGCCATACTCCAAGTTTTCTGATCCACTGTATGCCTGCACACACCCCTACCCTGAGAAACAGCCCAGTGAGCCCACCCTTGGCAAAGCTGCACCACATCACCGCAAATTTCCTTAGCCTAGGCCACTGAGTAACTTGCAAATGTTACTAGTGTGGGTCACAGCTGAATTAACTACATGGAGACTACACTTACTGCATCCATGTAGAACCAGGGCCAATATACCCCAATGAACTGACATCCAAGACCCATTCATACAAATAAATTCACACAAGTAAAGCTACTCCATAAAATTGGAAAAGGTGACTTTTACACCAGATGCATAGAAATCAACATAGAAACACACCAACCATGAAATGCAAGCAAACATGTCACCTACAAAGGGAAATAATCATTATCCAGTAATAGACCCCAATCATAAATATATGAAATGACAGAAAAAAGAATAATCTTAAGGAGACTCAGTGAGATATAAGGTAATACACATAGACCAGTCAATGAAAACAGGATTTGAAAGAGAAATTCAGTAAAGATACATATATCATAAAAAGAACCAATAGAAGCCCTAAGAGCTAAACAGTTCAAGGGATGAAATGAAAAAATACCATCAATGGCTTTATAGACAAGATCAAGCAGAATAAATGATTTCTGAACTTGAAGACAAGTCCTTTGAAATAACACAGGCAGGCAAAAAAGAATAAAAAAGAATGAAAAAGCCTACAGGATTTATGGGACACCATTACTTTGATCAAATATTCATATTATGGGCATTCCAGAAGGAAAAGTGAAGAGAAGATATGAGGAAAACATATTTAATAAAATAAGAGCATAAAAATTCCTAACTCTTGAAAGAGAGCTAGACATCTAGTTTCAGGAAGATCAAAGAACCCCAAATACATTCAACCCAGACATTATAATCAAATTGTGAAAAATCAAAGACAAAGATTTTTTAAAATAGCAGAGAGAAGTAAGACACTTATAATGGAATCCCCATTAGACTAACAGCTGATTTCTCAGCAGAAACCTTAGGCTAGAAGAGAATGGGATGATATATTTGAAGTTCTGAAAGAAAAAAAATCTTTCAGCCAAGAATACTATACCCAGCACAGCTATCCTTTACAAATGAAGAAGACATAAAATCTGTCATAGATAAACAAAAACAAAGATAATTCATCACTACTAGACCAACCTTACAAGAAATGCCCAAGGGAGTCTTACATCTGGAAGTAAAAAGATGATAACCACTATCATAAAAACATGCAAAATTTTAAGTCACTGTTAGAGTCAATACATAAAGGAGAAAGAAAGGAATGAAACCTTATCACTACAGAAAACTACCCAACTTCAAAAGTAAACAGGAAGAAAGGAACAAAACATATACAAAACAACCAGAAAACAATAAAATGTTGGAAGTAACTCCTCACCTACCAATAATAACTTTGAATGTCAATAGATTAAATACACCACGAAGGATATAGACTTGCTGAGTGGATTAAAAAATAAGACCCAACTATATTTTATCTAAAATAAACTCACCTTACCTGTAAAGAAACACATAGACTGAAAATGAAGGGAAGGAAAAAGATATTCCATGCAAATGGAAGCCAAAAGTGAGCAGAAATAGCTATACTTGTATCAGACAAAACAGACTTCAAGTTAAAAACCATAAAAAGTGACAAACAAAATTATTATGTAATAATAAAGGGTTCCATTCAGCAAGAAATATAACAATTATAATATGTGTATAATTGTAAATATGTATGCACTCAAACACCAGAGCACCTAGACATATAAAGTGAATATCTAGATCTAAAGAGGGAGATAGACCCAGTTACAGTAAGAGTTGGGCACTTCAGTATCTCACGCTCAGCATTGGACAAATCATCTTGACAGAAAATCAACAAAGAAACATAGACTTAAACTCCACCATAGACCAAATGGACATAACAAGCATTTACAGAACATCCACCTAACAGCTGCAGAATACACATTCTTTTCATCAGCACATGAAACATTATCCAAGATAGACCATATGTTAGGCTACAAAACAAGTCTCAACAAATTTTTAAAAATTGAAATTATTTCAGGTATCTTATCTTACCACAATGGAATAAAACTAGACATTCATAACAAGAGGAACATTCAAAACTATACAGTCATATGGAAATTAAACAACATGCCCTTGAGTTACAATGAGTGAAGAAAGAAATTAAGAATGAAATTTAAAAATTCCTTGAAACAAATGTAACTAGAAACACAACATACCAAAACATAGGGGACACAGCAAAAGCAGTTATTAAGACGTATGTTTTTAGCAATAAATGCCTGGATCAAAAATAACTAGAAAACTTTCAAATAAGGTACTGAACAATTCTACCTCAAGAAACTAGAATAGTAAGAACAAACCAAACCCCAAATTATTAAAGGGAAATAAATAATGAAGAACAAACAGAAATAAACAAATTTGAGGCAAAAATTACAAAAGGTTAACAAAAAGCAGGTTTAAAAATATCAACAAACTGTTAGCTAGACTAAGAAAAAGAGAAGACACAAGTAAATTCAGAAACAAAAAAAGAGACATCATAACAGATATGACAGAAATAAAAAGAATTATTAGAGACTTATGAACAACTCTACAATAAATTTGAAAACCTAGAGGAAGTGGACAAAACCCTTGACGCATACAACCTACCGAGACTAAACCAAGAAGAAATAGAAAACCTGAACAGACCATAAGCAAGTAATGAGATTGAATCAGTAATAAAAAGGCTTTCAAGAAAGTCCAGGACCTGATGGCTTCACCACTTAATTCTCACTTGTGAAAGGAAGAGTCATTTGCTACAGCAAACTTCATTGTTGTCCTATCTTAAGAAATTGCCTCAACCACCCCGACCATTGGCAGCCACCACTCTGATCAATCAGCAGCCATCAACATGGAGGCAACACCCTCCACCAGCAAAAAGACTATGACTTGCTACAGGCTCAGGTTATCATTAGCATTTTTTAACCAATAACGTAGTTTTGAATTAAGGTATGTACATAAGTTTTTGAACATAATGCCATTGCAAACTTAACAGGCTATAGTGTAGGGTAAACATAACTTTCACATGCACAGGGAAACCAAAACATTTGTGTGAGTTGCTTAATGCAGTTTTTGCTTTATTGCAGTGGTCTGGAATGAAACCCACAATGTCTTTGAGATATGTCTATACACATTATTTATATGTTATACATCTGTAGACATGTTCTTTTATATATCTTTATATACATATATATAGAAAGAGAGATAGAAAAGAAGACAAAAATATGGAAAATTCAGTGTTGGGAGTATCCATGAGGAAAGAGTTTCTGGTTAATGATTGTAATTTTCTTTCTTAAGTATTAGATCTTCCAGTGAGCTAAGTCATGTTTACTATATCCTTTAGATTCATGGGATTCTTGTTATTCAAATATATTTTCCATCACTATTTTGTGTAGCAAATATCTAATGATATATTTTTGCTTTTTTTTTTTTTTTTTTGGTGGCTAAAGTATGTTAGAACGACTTTCCAAGTTTGAAGTTGAAGATGCTGAAAATGTTGCTTCATATGAGTAAGTCAGTTTGAAGTTTGAAAGGAGGGAGCCATTGGTGGATCTCTTGTCTTTAAACAGGGCTTACGCTGAGGCAAGAAGGAAAAAGGGAAACTATGGAAAGATATCAAAATGTATGGGTGGGAAGGTACACCATATTTACTCCAGTTGAATTCTTAGACAAGTATTATTTTGAAAAAAAAATTCCATCCATTCAGAAATAAATGTTCTTCTAGCTTGAAAATGTAGAAAGTATTCTTAGAAGAAATTAATTCCATTAAAAGTTTAAAAAAAAAAAAAACAGGGATGCAGAATGCTACTTAACTCATCACTAGTGAACATTTCTCATTTTTACTGGGTATTGTGTGATTCCCAGTTTTGTAGATTTTGCCTATGAGCAAGTGGTATTGATAGCAAAAGCAAACATGTTTTGCTAACAACCTCTTTATGCTCATTGGGATTTTATTCTTATTTGTTTCTAATCTCACTAGAGTACTTCCTGTTGCACTGACCTGAAGGCATTTTATCATGTACTCACTGTAATGAAACAATACATTCTTAAACTGTCTTGTGTCTGAACTGCAGACATATTCAGGAGATTTTTCTTCTGCTTCTTTCTTGCCCAGTTATATAACCATTTGCCAGCTTGGGTCAATGCTGGAGAGGAAGTACTGCCATAGAGGAAGTTAACTCGCCATAGTTGTAAGCTGTTGGTGTCTAAACAAAGATTGGAAACAAACAGGGCAAATACAAATAGTTCTTCAAATTACCCTGAATTTGCCACTGAATTAAACTGTGTGTCTGCAAATTAGCTATACATTTTCTTTAATGGAGCTGTCCAGGGCTGAAGCAAAATTAGACAGATTAAGCAAGGCAAGCATTTCCTTCTTTCTCCACTCCAAACAAAATAAAGCAGATTTTCATTTCATTTTATTTTTAAATTACAAAGTCTCATTACATAGATATAGGAGGAATTTGCAGTAGTCCCTGTGAGAAATGCTGGTGTTTCATACCAGGCGGATGATCTTGGATTTATAGTAAAAGCTGGAATCAGTGCTGGGCTTTGACATCATATATTCATTCACCTGATACTCAGCAAGTCACTAAACCTCTTTAACTTTCAGATTATTCAAATGTAAACTGGTTATGATGCTATCTATGTACTGGATATTGTATTGTAAAAAATTAGTAATAAAACTAAAATAACATGCAAAAATACTTTGAAAACTCTGTAGCTCTGTGAATAGGTTTTATTCTAAAAACTGAAAATAACGTAAGAGTTCATTAAAGGAAAATCAGAAAATACAATCAACAAATCTACCCACCTATAGTCATTCTTAAACTTGGATGCATGCACTTCTAAGTTCTTTAAGCATATACTTTTTTTGTGTATAGGTATGAGACCATACTTGTTATTATTCTTTTGTAAATAACCTTATTACTTTATGACATCATGACTATATTTTTTTGTTAATACATATTCATGTGCACTTACAACATTATTTGTAACAGTTGTGTAATATTTCATGGTGTAGATGTGCTATAATTCATTTAATAGTCAGATATTGCTGAACAATTAAGTTGTTTTTACAAGTTTTTAAGTGTTACAAAAAATGAATATATTTGAGGCTAAATCTCTGTATATTGTTGGTTATTTGCTTGTTATAAATTCTCAGAAGTGGAAAGTCTGTGTCAAAGGGAATGATTGTGACACTATTGATATTGATATGTGCTTTAACATCAAGATGCAAAGTGTACATTTCTCCCCTCCCACACTTAGCACTAGCCATCATTGATTTATTTGATATTAGTAAATATATTTGTTTTAATGCACATTCTTGACACACCTTCATTTACCCTTTCTAAGTTAATATTTCATCATTTGCAAACGACCTTTGCCCTGTTAAAATTGGAGTGTTTTTCTGTCTTTGGACTGAAAAGTTAAATCTATTGATCTTTTTTCTATTTTATGTAATATAAGTACTTTCTCCCAGGTTGTCTTGCTTTTCACTATATAAAAGTATTTAATCTTCATGTAATCAAATGTATCTGTACTTTTCTTTGTGATTTTGCCTTTAATGTTATTCTCAGAAAGTCCTTCTTACCCCAAAATTTTAAATATATTCACCAAAATTTCTGTTTTGAATTTATTTTCTTCATTTAAATAAAATATCTGCTCTGAATTTACTTTGTCTTAAGGTATAAAGTGTAGAAATTTACTTTTCTTCTAAGTGACTCATAGTTTTCTCAGCATGAAAATGTCATCCCCCTGTATTGTCCTTACCCTGTTTTAATGATCTAGAGTGAGCAGGAAAACGAGAGTCACTACAGTGTTTTTAGTGCTTTGCATCACGGCCATCTCCCTACCCCCAGAGTCTGTACCAGAGAAAAATGTGTCCAGTGGGAGAGATAGCACCTGCCTCCAATACAAATCCCACTTCATTAAACATGGTCTTGTTAGTGTCATGTAGCTCCCACCTTCTATTGATAAAAAATAAGTCATGTTCATAGTTAGTATTTGTGCTTTTAATTCAACTTTGATATTGATATTGGAACTTTTAGTGTGTTAAGGTTTAGTATCTCATATCTGTTTCTGTCTCTCTCTCTTTTTTTTCCCTGAGCCGGAGTCTTGCTCTGTCACCCGGCTGGAGTGCAGTGGCGCCATCTCAGCTCACTGCAACTTTGGCCTCCCAGGTTCAAGAGATTCTCCTGCCTCAGCCTCTTGAGTAGCTGAGACTACAGGCACGCACCACCACGCCCAGCTAATTTTTTGTATTTTTAGTAGAGACGGAGTTTCACCATGTTGGCCAGGATGGTCTCAATCTCTTGACCTCGCGATCTGCCTGCCTTGGCCACCCAGAGTGCTGGGATTACAGATGTGAGCCACCGCGCCTGGCCTCTGTCTCTTTATTTTTAAATTGTCATTTAAATTTAGTTTTTGTCTCTCGCGTATAGCACGTAATGCCTTTAATTTCAAAGTTATCTGAGAGTATTTCTCAATATGCAATATGAGAGTAATATGTTTGTATTTATGATTTCTGGTATGTTTGGTTTTATTTATCATCTTTTTCTTTATTAAAAATACTTTGATATTTTCTTTTTAAATTGGTCTATATTTTGCTATTGATTTGTTTTTATCCCTTGCATTTTTTATTGATATGCAAGTCAGAAGCCCATTTCCAGTCTATCAATGTTTATATTTAAACATATAGAAAACATAATTATATCATTTTTCTCCATCATTATCAAGAATAAAACTGGACTTATACCTGTGAAAGATAAGAAACGCAACCTGCCTTTACTTCTGTCTTCTTCCACACCTTGAATCCTAGTGTAAGAATGCCTAAAAATTCAAATCAATACTATTATTCATGATTTTATATGATTTATCTTTACTTCTAGAATCATTTATTTACATTTTCACCTGCTACATTTTTATGCTACATTAACAATTATTATTTAGACTTACCTAATTCTGAGTTTATATTATTTACCATCTTTTCTCTGTAAGTCATCTTCCTTAATTCCATATTCTTCATGTTGATTCATTGCTCAGCTGACTCAAGCACTCTGAGTAATTGTTTTTAGGAAAGGTACATGGAGGCTGTGCTTTGAGTTGCTGCATGTTGGAGTGTCTGTCTGTTGCTCCCGAGTGTGAACAGTACTTTTCCTGGATATGGATTTATTGAGTCAGTTATTTCCCTGCAAACTGCACATAACTGCTTGAAGCTGCATTTACATAATACACTTTTTTTAACCGAAAAAGTCTCAATTGTATATTTACTTGGTATAGTTTCAGTGGACACTGAAACAGATTAAGGGGCTAAAGCCACCCAAGCCACTCCTTCATGCCTTCGTAATCTGTCAGGCTTGGTTCTGTATGGTGACATTGTCAAGTGAGTTCAGATTTATGACATTTCCTTGATACCCAGAGATCCAGTAGACTGTGTGGGATCAGAGGTTCTTGTAGTAAGAGAATGGCAACTTGAGGAGAGAGTTCACCTCTTTTGGCCAGTTGATCCTCTATCTACATCAGCCTTAACTCTCCAAGCCTGGGCGGAGGTGGTGGAGAGGGGAAGATTAGAAGGATTGGGGATTTCCTTTATCTCAGGTTAACCTAACATCATTCAGCAAAGGCCAATTTTTTTTTTTTAACTTTTATTTTTAGGTTTGGAGGTACATGAGAGGTTTGTTACATAGGTAAACATATGTCAGGGAGGTTTTTTTTTTACATATTATTTCATCATCCAGGTATTAAGCTCAGTACCCAAATAATTATCTTCTCTGCTCCTCTCTCTCCTGCTGCCCTCCCCACTTAAGTAGACCCCAGTGTCTATTTCTTTCTTTGTGTTCATAAGTCCTTATGATTTAGCTACCACTGATAGGTGAGAACATTCAGTATCTGGTTTTCTGTTTCTGCACTAGTTTGCTAAGGATGATAGCCTCCAGCTCCATCCATGTTCCCACAAAAGACATGATCTCGTTCTTTTTTTATGGCTGCATAGTATTCCGTGGTATATATGTGCCATATTTTCTTTATCCAATCTGTCATTGATGGATACCTAGGTTGATTCCATGTCTTTGCTGTTGTAAATAGTGCTGCAGCGAGCATTCATATGCATGTATCTTTATAGTAGAATGATTTATATTCCTCTGGGTATATACCCAGTAATGGGATTGCTCAGTCAAATAGTTCTGCTTTTAGCTCTTCAAGGTATTGCCATACTGCTCTTTACGATGGTTGAACTAATTTACACTCCCACCAACAATGTATAAGTGTTCCCTTTTCTCTGCAACCTTGCCAGCATCTGTTATTTTTTGACTTTTTAGTAATAGCCATTCTGACTGGTGTGAAATGGTATCTCATTGTGGTTTTGATTTGAATTTCTCTAATCTGTGATATTGAGCTTTTGTTCATATGCTTGTTGGCCACATGTATGTCTTTTGAGAAATGTCTGTTCATGTCAAGGGCCAATTTTGGCAGTGCCCAGTTCTGCTCAGTATCTGCCCTCTTTGTTCTGCAGTCTTAGGCACAGGCTGTGAGCGTTGTCTTAGGATTCATGGCTCTCGGGGTGGAATTTGAGTCCTGTGTTGGAGGCTTCAGTGTGACAGAAACTTCCTGAAGACTTCTCCTGAAGAGCCTCCAACACAGGAGGCTTCAGCAGGACAGAAGAATTGTTCCTCATCAGCTACCTTGTCTCCAGCCATAAGGTAAAATGAGGCATTATTGGAGTCTCCAAACAGGTTCTCCTTCCTTTGATTAATGGAAGGAGCCCAGTCTTTCGGGTGTTTCTCCTTTGAAGTATATCTTACTAAAATGTCTTACCTTTGAAGTTCATTTGCAACCTTAAATGCGACTCTTGCTAATGTGTATCTGTTCACTAGGTGTCTCGTTTGAAGAGATGACAAGAGCATCATTTACTCCCTATGCTCATTCCCAAAATGCCTTATTTTATTGCGGTGGAAACTGAGATCTGGCCAAAGTTTGATGACTTGCCCAGGCCGGCATTAAAATACAGTTCTCTTCTACCACCCTTTTCTGTCTTCATGCTATACTCCTTGAGTTGATGAGCACAAGTTTAAGTTTAGTATTGCCATAAAGTTGGGGTTGGGGCTTTGCATGCAACGGAAATGGTACTAAACATCCAAAGTTTACTGTCTTATTTGCATATATTCTGGATAGCAAAGGAAAATACTTATGGAACAGAAAGAATAAAATTTTAGCTATTAGTAAAAAGCATTTTGTCATACAACTTCTGAATAACTTTCTTTTAAAATTGTATTTATAAAGGCCTTTGTTTTTTGGTTAAATTTACAATATATGTTAGAAGAAATCTGATTAATTTTATTTTTACTTCTTTTTGCAGCACCAAGATTAAGAAAATTGTGCGTTCAATTGTATCATCCTTTGCATTTGGGTATGTGAGACATAGAAAACACCATGTATTAAATATATCTGAGACTTGACTGGGCATGGTGGCTCACCCCTGTAATCCCAGCACTCTGGGAGGCCGAAGTGGGCGGATCACCTGAAGTCAGGAGTTCAAGACCAGCCTGGCTAACATGGTGAAACCCCATCTCTACTAAAAATACAAAAAGAAGGCACAGGTTGCAGTGAGCTGAAATTGCACCATTGCACTGCAGCCTGGGCGACAGAGCAATACTCCATCTTTTAAAAAAAGAAAAAAAAAAATATGTATATATATATATATGAGACTTAATACTTCAATGAGAAAGACTGAAATAAAAAAACAAAAAAGCATTTCCACTGTCCATCAGTTGCTAAGTAGCCATGTGCCCCATCTAATGTAATCTAATTTATCATGGAATTTTGGTTTAAGCTGGACATTAAAACTTGCAAATAAATGGCTTTTGCCTAAGATTAATAGTAACTTATTAATATTGTTTTTCTTCCATCTGTAAAAGTAACATTAATGAAAATCAAATGTTAAAATTCTATAATTATTAGTAAAGTGTTTTATTAAGTACCTTATACATCTAGAATTACTCTTTAATTCTGGAAACAATTTACTTAGACTCTTCTCTACATAAGAGTAAGATTTCATACTATGATACAGATTTATGCAATGTAATTGTTTCCTTTTGAATTAATACTATTTTAATTTGAGCTGCAAGTTTTTAAAAAACTACTTCGAAGACTCATTCATCTTCATAGATAAGGCAAATAGTCTAATCAGTTTATGGAGAATGTATTTAGAATATGTAACAGCAAGTGGCAGGAGGTACTTTAGAGTTCAAGACTCATGTGCCCATCACTATGCTAGAAGCACCCATAAATATGGAATCATGTACTTGTTGAGAATGTCACTGATGAAAAATCTTGGTCTTTTATGAGCATATGTTACTCATGCTTTCATTTGGTTTTTATTAATAAATTCTTTAGAATTATCCAGATTGAGGGTTTATTTTTTATGAGAAATTGGTATAAATTTCTTATGACATTCTCAAATTTTAAGAAGAATTTACAAACAGACACAGGTGATTTTAATTCAGTTTTACTTTTCTATTGAGGTGATGGTCTGATGTGTCTACTATAAAAGGGCATGATAATATCTTGTGAAGTCGTTTGGTGAAAATTTTGTTTATTAAGAACTGCTTCTATTGGGTCAAAACAGTGACTTTCTGAGATTCTAAGGCATTACAGTTTTTCCTGCCACTGGGCAACTTAATACTAAATAATAACATTTTGGTACCTGATCAGTGGCCTAAATATAGTATAGCTATAGGGACAAAAGCCCCTTTATCTTTGCATTTATTTATTTATTTATTTATTTATTTATTTATTTATTTTAGAATATTTGGAGTCTTCCTGGTCTTACTGGATGTCACTCTCCTCCTTGCCGACCTAATTTTCAATGATAGCAAACTTTATATTCCTTTGGTGTATCGTTCTATTTCTCTAGCTATTGCCTTATTTTTTCTCATGGATGTTCTTCTTCGAGTATTTGTTGAAGGGTAAGTTTGATTATTTTTATAATGCATTAAGCTATTTTGTACTTTTATAAGAAGCACTGTGGGAGGCTGAGGTGGGAGGACCCCAAGGTCAGGAGTTAGAGACAATCCTGGCCAACATGGTGAATCCTTGTCTCTACTAAAAATAGAAAAATTAGCTGGGCATGGTGGTGGGTGCCTGTAATCCCAGCTGCTTGGGAGGCTGAGGCAGGAAAATCATTTGAACCTGAGAGGCAGAAGTTGCACTGAGCCGAGATCACGCCATTGCACTCTAGCCTGGGTGACAGGGCGAGACTCCATCTCAAAGACAAAACAAAACAGAACAGAAGCATTTTAAAATAATTCACAGGAGCATTCACCACCAACTGACTTAAGAGCCTTTGGGCCTTATGAGAACATTGGCGGTAGTGTGGCAGTACCGCCATGGCCTGTGTTTGAGGTGGCCGTGGATTGATGCTCCTCTGCCTTTGGAGAGGGGTAGAAAGAGTAGGAGGGACTGCATCTTGTGGTTTGAGTGACAGCTCAGCAATAGCACAATAAAATACTAGGTAGACTTTTAAAGTTTTTGATCTAGACCCTGATTCCCAGACAGCGCCTTTGGATCCACCCACAGGCTGGGAGAACTTGCCATCCTGAAGAGAAGGACACAGGCCTGGCTGTTTTTACCATGTGATGCCTGTAGAGCCCCACGTCCTTCAGCAAACTTATGCAATAGCTAAGGAGAGGCTACAGCAGGTCTTGGGCAAGACCCAGTGCTGTGCTGGCCTTAGGTCTGACCCAGTGTAGTCACAGTAGTGGTGGCCACAGGGGTGCTTGTGTCACTCAACCCCAAGCTTTAGGTGCCTCAGAACAGAGAGGGAGAGAGACTCTGTTTGTTTGGGAGAAAGTAAGGGAAGAGAACAAGAGTCTCTTTTTGGTAATGCAGAGAATTATCCTGGATCTTGTCCTAGGCCATTAAGCAGTACCACTATGAGTCTGCAAGAACCACAGAGTTTAGGAGGCTTGGGGTGCCCCCTAAAGCAGAGACAGCTTAGATCACAATATCCAAGTTCTTTCAAATATCTGGAAAGCCTACCCAAGAAAGATGGGTATAAACAAGCCCTGACAGTGAAAACTACAATAAATACCTAACTCTTCAATGCCCGGACACCAAAGAACATCTGCTAGCATCAACACTTTCTAGGAAAACATGACCCCACCAAATGAACTAAATAAGACACCAGGGGCCAATCCTGTAGAAACAGAGATATGTGACCTTTTAGACAAATCAAAATAGCTGTGTTGAGGAAACTCAAAGAAATTCAAGATAACACAGAGAAGGAATTCATAATTCTATTTAGATAAGTTTAACAAAGAGATTGAAATAATTTAAAAGCAGCAGAAATTCTGGAGCCAAAAAATGTAATTGGCACACCAAAGAATGCATTAGAGTCTTTTAATAGCAGAATTGATCAAGCAGAAGAAAGAATTAATGAGCTTGAAGACAGGCTATTTCAAAATACATAGAGGAGACGAAAGAATAAAAAACAATGACGCATGCCTACAGGATCTAGAAAATAGCCTCAAAAGGACAAATCTAAGTGGTATTGGCCTTAAAGAGGAGATGGGAGGTGTAGAAAGTGTATTCAAAGGGATAGTAACAGAACTTGCCAAACCCACAGAAAGATACCAATATCCAAGTACAAGAAAGTTATAAAACACCAAGCAGATATAACTCAAAGAAGACTACCTCAAGGAATTTAATAATCACAGTCTCAAAGATCAAGGATAAAGAAAGGATCTTAAAAGCAGCAAGAGAAAAGAAACCAATATATACAATGGAGCTACAATATATCTGACAGCAGACTCTTTAGTAGAAACGTTTCAGGCCAGGAGAGAGAGGCATGACATATTGAAAGTGCTGAAGGAAAAAAACATTTACCTTGAAACAGTGTATCCAGTGAAAATATCCTTCAAAGTGAAGGAGAAAAAAAGACTTTTCCACACAAACAAAAGCTGAGGGATTTCGTCAACACCAGACCTGTCCTAGAAGAAATGCTAAAGGGAGTACTTCAATCAGAAAGACAAGGACATTAATGAGCAATAAGTAACAACCTGAAGGTATAAAATGCACTGGTAATAGTAGGTACACAGAAAAATGCAGAATGTTATAACACTGTAACTATGATGTATAAACTACTCTTATTCTAAGTAGACTAAACTATGAGCCAATCAAAAATATTAACTACAACTTTTCAAGACATAAATGGCGTAATAAGATAGAAATAACAAAAAGTTAAAAAATAGGGACCCAAATTTAAGTTGTAGAGTTTTTATTAGTTTTCTTTTTACTAGTTTATGAAAACAGTGTTATTATAAGATTAAAATAATGGATTATAAGATAGTATTTACAAGCCTCATGGTAACCTCAAACCAAAAGACATAACAATGGATACATGAAAAATAAAAAGCAAGTAACTAAATCACATCACCAGAGAAAATTACCTTCACTAATGGAAGACAAGAAGGAAAGAAGGAAGAGAAGACCCCAAAACAACCAGAAAAAAAAAATAACAAAATGGCAAGAGTAAGTCAGTCCTTACTTATCAATAATAATGTTAAGTGTCAGCAGACTAAAACTTTTTAATCAAAAGACAGAGTGGATGAATGGATGAAAAAACAAGACCCAGCCAGGTGTGGTGGCTCACGCCTGTAATCCCAGCACTTTGGGAGGCCAAGGCAGGTGGATCACGAGGTCAAGAGATAGAGACCATCCTGGCAAACATGGTGAAACCCTGTCTCTACTAAAAATACAAAAATTAACTGGGCATGATGGTATGCACCTGTAGTCCCAGCTACTAAGGAGGCTGAGGCAGGAGAATAGCTTGAATCCGGGAGGCAGAGGTTGCAATGAGCCGAGATGGCACCACTGCACTCCAGCCTGGTGACAGAGCAAGACTTCATCTCAAAAAAAATAAAAATAAATAAAAAAATAAAATGACCCATTGATCTGTTGCCTACAAGAAACACTTCTCCCGTAAAGACACACATAGGCTGGAAGTGGTGGCTCACTCCTGTAATCCCAGCACTTTGGGAGGCAGAGGTGGGTGGTTTACTGGAGGTCAGGAGTTCAAGACCAGCCTGGCCAGTATGATGAAACCCCATCTCTACTAAAAATACGAAAATTAGTTGGGTGTGGTGACCGGGCGCCTGTAATTTTAGCTACTCATGAGGCCAAGGCAGGAGAATCACTTGAACCTGGGAGGCAGAGGTTGCAGTGAGCTGAGATCATGCCACTGCATTCCAGCCTGGGTGACAGAGTGAGACTCAGTCTCAAAAAAAAAAAAAAAAAAAAAGCAAAACAAAAACCAAAAAAATGCCAATATATCTGATAAATATTGATGCAAAAATCCTCAACAAGATACTAGAAAACTGAATTCAACAATATATGGGAAAGATCATTCATCATGACAAGTGGGATGTACCTCTGGGATGCAAGAATGGTTCAATATTTGCAAATCAATCAATGCGATGCATTATATCAACGCAGTAAAGGATAAAAACCATAAGATCATTTCAGTTGATGCTAAAAAGCATTTGATAAAATCCAACATCCCTTCATGGTAAACACCCTAAAAAAACTGGGTATAGAAGTAACACACCTCAACATAATAAAAACCATATATGACAGACCCACAGTCAATACCATACTGAATGGGAAAAAAAACTGAAAAGCTTTCCTCTGCAATCTAGAACACAACAAGGATGCTCACTTTTACCACTGTTATTCAACATAGTACTGGAAGTCCTAGCTAGAGCCATCATAGAAGAGAAAGAAATAAAGGGAATATAAAAAGAAATCCAAATTGGGATAGAAGAAATAAAATTATCCTTGTGTTTGCAGATGATACATTTTATTTAGAAAATACTAAAGACTCCACAAAAAACTTAGAATTGATAAATTCAGCAAAGTTGCAGGATACAAAATCAATATACAAAAATCAGTAGCATTTCTATATGTCAACAGTGAACCATTTGGAAAGGACATTTAAAAAGTGGTCCTATATACAATAGCCACAAATAAAATTAAATACCTAGAAATTAACCTAACCAAAGAAGTGTAAGACCTTTATAATGAAAATGATAAAACACTGAAGAAAGAAATTGAAGAGGACACCAAGAAATGGAAAGAGATTCCATGTTCATGGATTGGAAGAATCAATATTGTTTAAATGTCCATACTATCCAAAGCAATTTACAGATTCATTGCACTCTGTGTCAAAATATGAATGACATTCTTCACAGAAATAGAAGAAACCTAAAATTTATGTGGAGCCACAAAAGACCCAGAATAGCCAAAGCTATTCTAAGCAAAAAGAACAAAGCTGGAGGAATCACATTACCTGACTTCAAATTATACTACAGAACTATATAACCAAAACACCATGGCACTGGCATAAAAACAGACATACAGACCACTGGAACAGAATAGAGAACCCAGAAACAAATCACACACTTACAGTGAACTCAGTTTTCATAAATGTGCCAAGAACATACATTGAACAAAAGACTTCTCTTCAACAAATGGTTCTGGGAAAACTGGATATACACATACAGAATAATGCACCTAGACCCCTACCTCTCACCATATATAAATATCAAGTCAACATGGATTAAAGACTTAAATGCAAGACCTCAATAAAAGTACTATACTACAAGAGAACATTGGGACTTTGGTTGGAGCAAAAATTACTTGGGCCATACCTGACAAGCACAGGCAACCAAAGCAAAAATGGACAAATGGGATTGCATCAACTTAAAAAGCTTCTTCATAGCAAAGGAAACAATTAACAAAGTGAAGAGACAGCCCACAGAGTGGTAGAAAATATTTGCAAAGTACCCATCTGAAAAGGGATTAATAACCAGAATATGTAAGGAGCCCAAACAACTCTCTAGGAAAAAAATCTAATGATCTAACTATTTTAGTGAGCATAAGATTTGGATAGGCATTTCTCAAAAGAAAACATACATAAACAGGCATATCAAGGGATGCTTAACATTATAGATCATTAGAGAAATTGGCAGTGTAGAAAACTACAATGAGATATCATCTCACCCCAGCTAAAACTGTTCATATCCAAAAGTCAGGCAATAACAAATCCTGACAAAGATGTGAAGATAAGAGAACCCTCATACACTGTTTATGGAAATGTAAATTAGTAGAATCACTTTGGAGAACAGTTTGGAGGTTCCTCAAAAAACTAAAAATAGAGCTACCATATGATCCAGCAATCCCACTGCTGAGTAGATACTCACAAGAAAGGAAATCAGTATATAGAAGAGATACCTGCATTCCCTGTTTGTTGCAGCACTGTTCCTAATAGCTAAGATTTGGAAGCAACTTGTGTCCATCAACAGATGAATGGATAAAGAAAATACAGTACATATACACAAGAGAGTATTATTTAGCCATAAAAACAATAAGATCCTGGCCGAGTGTGGTGGCTCATGCCTGTAATCCCAGCACTTTGGGAGGCTGAGGTGGGCAGATCACCTGAGGTCAGGAGTTCGAGACCAGCCTGACCAACATGGCGAAACCCCATCTCTACTAAAAATCCAAAAATTACCTGGGTGTGGTGCCGGGCACCTGTAATCCCAGCTACTTGTGAGGCTGAGGCAGGAGAATCGCTTGAACCCAGGAGGTGGAGGTTGCAGTGAGCCAAGATCGTGCCATTGCACTCCAGCCTGGGTAACAACACTGAAACTCTATCTCAAAAAAAAAAAAAAGAAAAAAAAAAAAAAGAGATCCTGTCATTTGGAGCAACATCAATGGAACTGGAGATCACTATGTTTGTTAGGTGACATAAGCCAGGCACAGAAGGACAAACCTCACATGTTCTCACTTATTTTGGGGCTCTAGAAAAAAAAAAAAACAATTGAACTCATAGATCTAGAGAGTAGAAGAATGGTCATCAGAGGCTGGGAGTGGTAGTAGGGGCTTGGGGGTGGGAGATAGAGATGTTTAATGGATACAAAAAAATAGAATGAGTAACGCCTACTATTTGATAGCACAACAGATTGACCATGGTCAACAATAACTTGATTGTATATTTTTAAATGACTGAAAGAGTGTAATTGGGGTGTTTGTAATGTGAATGATAAATGCTTGAGGGGATAGATACCCCACTGTCCACGATAAGGGTGATTATTACGCATTTAGTTGTATCATGGTACTTGAATTGCCATGTTGGTGCTTTAGTCATATATATATATGTGTCAAATGATGAATATAACTTTATTATTTGAAAACTTCCCATGAATGTTATATTTTCCCCTTAGTCTACTCTAGAAAATATATTTTAAATAATTCATGAAAGTAGAATTCTTAATGTGGATGAGTCAATAGTTTGTGTTCTTTAAATATTCCTATCTCTTCTTGCAGGGGGGAATGAACTTTGTTTGTTTGTTTTATATTACAGGAGACAGCACTATTTTTCTGACTTACTTAACGTTTTAGATACCGCCATTATTGTGACTCCTCTGCTGGTTGATGTCGTTTACATTTTTTTTGACATTAAGTTTCTTAGGAATATTCCCAGGTATGAAATGTAAGACTTACCTCTCTTAAAGTTTTTCATTAATTTTGCATTTTCTGTGGCTTTTATTCTATATAATCTTTTAAACTTCAAATGTTCTCATTCTATACCAAATACATTGCTTTAAAATGAAATGTTTAGGTAAATTCCCACACACTTTGAAACTAAAAGATTGTGACATCTGGGGAGCAGTGAAGAGCATGCACACTAAGTACCATTAATTGAATAAAGAAGATGGGGCTGGGCACGGTGGCGCAAGCCTGTAATCCCAGCACTTTGGGAGGCCGAGACAGGCGGATCACGAGGTCAGGAGATCGAGACTATCCTGGCTAACACGGTGAAACCCCGTCTCTACTAAAAAAAACAAAAAATTAGCCAGGTGAGGTGGCGGGCGCCTGTAGTCCCAGCTACTCGGGAGGCTGAGGCAGGAGAATGGCGTAAACCTGAGAGACGGAGCTTGCAGTGAACTGAGATCCGGCCACTGCACTCCAGCCTGGGCGACAGAGTGAGACTCCGTCTCAAAAAAAAAAAAAAAAAAAAAAAAAAAAAAAAAAAAAGATGTAGTACCCAAAGAAGGACCTTTACTCTTGTACTAACTTTAACTTCCTACATTTCGAAGTTCTCATCAAATTCCCATTTGTATCATTTTTTGGCCTTTTGGCTAAGATCAAGTATAATATTCTTATCAGTTTAATATGTGCTATATCAAAAAATTTTATATTAAAAACAATTCCCCTCTGTGCTTCAACTACAAATCCCTTACACACGAAATGTTCTGTGTGGATTTTTCCTACAACCAAGAGGAAATTTATCTGAGCATATGCAAAATTTGAGTGACTTCAATCATGAGTTTCTAAAAAATAGCAAACAGAACAGAAACTAGGAGATACAGGTGTAGCAACACAATGGTAGAGTTTTGCAGTATAGTTGTGGTAGAAACAAAGAAAGCACAGGCAAAGTTAGAACTGTTAGGGATTAGGAAACTAAAGAGTGTGTGAGGACCTGGTGACTTTTTTTTCTTTTCTTTTTTTTACTGTGACAGTGAGGAAAATGAAAGAGCAAATGTATAGTGGGATGTAGATGGTGGTTTCCTAAGCTTGTTCATGGGTCAAATAGCTGATTTCTTTTCATACCCTAGCTTCCCTGGACTACAGCTCAGGCCCCAACTAAGCATGTTAAGTGATAGGCTTTTGGAGTTATTTGAAAGTAACCTTAGCCAATGTGGTCCTCTTGACTAAAAACCTCAGCATCACTTGAGAGCTTGCTAGAAGTATAAGAAGAAAAATACCTTAGGCCCCACCCTGGACCCACTGAATCAGTATCTCTGGGACCCAGCAATCTGCAGCTTAACAAGCTTTTCCAGATGGCTGTTATTTACGTGTGCCCAAATCAGAGAAGCACTAGTCCAGACCATCAGTTCTCTGCTTCAGTGTTTCTGATGGTGGTAGAGATACCAGCCAGCACACTTTGGAAGTATCTCAGTCTGTTGCCTGCCTGATGTGCATTAGCAGCTGTAGTGAACCTCTCTTACTCATGGGAATAACAGAGATGAACAAGAATAATCAATTTGTTTTGATGTGGAAAAATTGAAAATGCTAGTCTTAAATCCCAAAATTAAATTAACAAATGCTAAGCGTCTATTGTATCACTATTTCTCTAGACCAGAATTTCTCAGCCTCAGCGTTACTGACATTTTGGGCCAGATCATTGTCATGAGAGGGTAGTGAGCAGTTATATTAATTGCAGGATGTTAGCAAAATTCCTGGCCTCTATCTACTAGATGTAAGTAACACACACACACACACACACACATACACACACACATCAGTTGGGAAAACTTAAATGCCTCTGGACATTGCCAAATGTCCCCAAGGTAGGTAATTGGGGAGAAGAGGGAAAATTGCCTCTGGTTAACAACTGCTGCTCTAGACGTAGTTTATATTGATACAATTCTGTTTGTGAAGCAAAAATGGATCTTTTAAATTTATTGTTAGATGGATACATTTAGTTCGACTTCTACGACTTATTATTCTGATAAGAATTTTTCATCTGATTCATCAAAAAAGAGAACTTGAAAAGCTGATGAGAAGGCTGGTAAGTGGCAAAACATGCTTATGATTCAGAAAAACTATTTTGTGTTTTGGGACCCATTGGCAAGGGTTGATATCTATGCTGTATATGTTTTTATTTTTATGTTGATGAATGTTTCACAAACTAACGATGATTTTAAACTCTCAGGTTTCAGAAAACAAAAGGCGATACACAAGGGATGGATTTGACCTAGACCTCACTTATGTTACAGGTTTGTGACACTTAACTGTTGATTTACTTGTATTACTTCACTTTTTTCTTATAATTGTATATTTTTTTGCCTCATCTAAGACACATTCATTCAAAATATTCTTTATTCATGAGGATATATGCCACTGTGATAGAGTGACACATTTGTGGTTTAGCCTTGGCAATGGAAGATCTGCATGTCTTCTCGATTCAGGACTACTTGGTTGCAGCATAGGAACTTGAATGGATTTTCAGCTGACTCCATTTCAGTTTCAATTTATTAAGCTCTAGTAGTTATTCTGAGTCTTAAGGATCCCAGAGAGACCTCTTCTCATCCTAGAACCCCAGAGAATGAGGTCAGTGCTTTGTAGATCTCAGGTTTTCTGAGTCAGAGGGCTGCAAAGCACCTTGGGAGTTCCCACCATCACTGGTGCCCAGAACTCTTGGATTTTCTCTGGTATTTAAGATAAGAAATAAATTCTAAGAACAGGGAGAGCTCCATACTGAGGCCAACATAAGTACATGGCATACAGTTAGTACTAGTGGAGTCTTAAGAACGCCATGCCAGTTTAATGGTCATTATGTTGGATCATTTAATATGTTATTTGATTATCCTGAGTATTAGCTCTTTTCTGTCAACCTCAATCTTAAAAGTTTTTTTTTTCCTGTGAAAATGGAGTCTGATCATGTATAAATTAATTTTTTGTATGTCATAAGAAATCTATAATAATGTTTTTAATAGTGATGGTTTTGATTTTCAGAACGTATTATCGCTATGTCATTTCCATCTTCTGGAAGGCAGTCTTTCTATAGAAATCCAATTGAGGTAAGGGTCTTTATCTGACAAATGCTCATTTATCAGTGAATGCAGACTATGTAGTCACAAGTTTAATATTGACCCAGATATGGCAGTGTTCTTTTAAAAATGTACTCTTTAAAGTAAAAAAAATCATAATGAATTGATACCAGTTACAATTGTGCCAGTGGTTACAAACCACCCCAAAACTTACTGGCTTATAACAGCAACTATTTATTTGGCCCATGACACTATGGTTTGTGAATTTGGGATGGGCTTAACTGTCCAATTCAGGTGCCTGCAGAGAGGATTTCTTGTCTCAACTAAGCTCATTCAGCTATCGGTGGGCAGCTACTGGGTCATCTGAGGACTGACTAGTCTAAAATGACTTGGCTACCCTCAACTGACAGAGCCACCGCATGCTACACACACCCCCCAAGGCCCAAGGCCCGTCCCATCTGGCACCCACTGCTGCCAACAGCCCCACCCCCTTCACCAGCAGAGCCACCATATGCTGCACGCACTTCTAAGGCACTGAGGCCTGGCCTGCCTGGTGCCCAGCCTGCTGGTGGCAATACCCCACAACTAGCAAAGCCATTGCACCTAGCATGCATATGCCTAGGGCCTGAGAACTCATCTGAATGATGGCTCACAGACCAAAAAAACCATACCACTGTCTCCACACTCACCATCAGGCCACTGAGGCACTCACAGACACCACTGAATGCTGATTACAGCCAAAAAAGTCACATGAAGACTATAATACTGCACCCACCCAGAACCAAAGTCAAAGCACCCGACTCAGTGAACACTATAGGAGGCAACTATTGGAAGAAGTATTTCTCTATGAAAGCTCCCTAACATTGGAAGAGGCAACTGTTCCCCCAGATGTGCAAAAATCAATTTAGAGCCCCAAGAAACATAAAAAGCAAGGAAACATTACACCTCCAAAGAAACACAATAATTTCCCATTAGCAGACCCTAAATTTTAAGAGTATATCAAATGGCTAAGAAGGAATTCAAAATAATGATCTTAAGGAAACTCTGTGAGATGCAGAGAATATAGATAAACAAATCAATGAAATTAGAAAAACAATTTATGATCTTATGAGAAATTCAACAGGGATATATATGTCATTAAAAACCAGACAGAGATCTTGGAGCTGAAGAATTTAAGGAATAAAATAATAATACCATCAAGAGTCCAGATGCAGTGGTTCACACCTGTTATCCCAGCACTTCAGGAGGCCAACGCAGTGGATCACTTGAGGCTAGGAGTTCAGGACAAGCCTGATTAACATGGTGAAATCCTGTCCCTAAAAAATACAAAAATTAGTTGGGCTTGGTCGCGCATGCCTGCAATCTACTTGAGAGGTTGAGACATGAGAATTGCTTGAACCCAGGAGGTGGAGGTCGCAGTGAGCCAAGATTGTACCACTGCACTCCAGTCTGGGTGGCAGAGCGAGACCCTGTCTCAAGAAAAAAAAAAAAAAAAGTACAATCAAGAGGTTTAAAAATAGACATGGGAGAGATATGGCCAAAATCTAGGAAGCTCAAAGGTTCTCAAATAGATTCAACCCAAAAAGTTCTTCTCTGAGGTGCATAATATTCAAACTGTCAAAAGTCAAAAAGAGGGAATATTCATTAGGTGTAGTGGCTCACACCTGTTATCCCAGCACTTCGGGAGGCAGAGGTGGGTAGATCACTTGAGGCCAGGAGTTCAAGATGAGCACAGCCAACATGTTTCCGTTTTCACTAATAATACAAAAACATCAGCTGGGTGTGGTGGCATGAACTTGTACTTCCAGTTACTTGGGAGGCTGAATCACAAGAATTGCTTAAACCCAGGAGGTGGAGGTTGCAGTGGGCCAAGATCACACCACTGCACTACAGGCTGGTTGACAGAGCAAGACTGTATCCAAAAAAAAAAAAACAAAAAACAAAAACACAGAAATATCAAAAACAGCAAGAAAAAAGCATCAAGTCACGTATAAGGGAACCTCCATTTGATTAACAGTGGATTTCCCAGTGAAAACTTTACAGGTCAGTAGACAATGAGATGGGATGATATATTCAAAGTACTGAAGGAAAAAAAAACAAAACTGTCAACCAAGAATACTATACCCAGCAGAGCTATCCCCTAGAAATGAGGGAGAAATAAAGTATTTCCTAGACAAGCAAAAACTGAAGGAATTCATTACCATGAAACTGGCCTTATAAGTACTGCTTAAGGTGGTTCTAGACCTGGAAGCAAGAGGATGATTACCATTGTGAAAACACACAAAAGTATAAAACTCACTGGTAGCACAGATAGGCACATGGGAAAGAGAAAGGAATCAAACTTTATCACTACAGAAAATGACCAAACCACAAAGATTTTTTTAAAAAGGGGGAAGAAAAGAACAAAGGATGTACAAAACAACCAGAAAAAAATGAACAAAATAACAGGATAAAGCCTCATCTATTAATAGTAACCTTGAATGTAATATAAACAGATCAAATTCCCAATTAAAAGATACAGAGTTGGCTGCCAAGATTTAAAAAAAAAAAAGACGCAACTGTATACTGCCTACAATAAACTAACTTTACCTGTAAAGGTTCACACAGACTGAAAGTGAAAGGATAGAGGAAAATATTTCAGGCAAACAGAAACCAAAAGCGAGCAGAGGTAGCCATACTTATCAGATAAAACAGACTTTAAGTCAAACTGTATGAAGAGACAAAGAAGGTCATTTTATAATAAAGGGATCAACTTAGCAATAAGATATAATAATTATAAATATATATGTACCCAACACTAGAGTATTCAGATAAACAAGGCAAATATTATTAGATCTAAAGGGAAAGATAGACTTCAATGCAAAAACAGTTGGGGTCTTTAACATCCCACTCTTACCACGGGGCAGATCATCCAGACAGAAAATCAACAAAGAAATATCAGATTTAAGCTTACAGATAGGAATAAGTTCTGGTGTTCTGTAGTGCTGTAGGGTGACTACAGTTAACAATAATTTATTGTATATTTTTAAATAGAGAGGATGTTGAGTGTTCCCAACACAAAGAATGATAAATATTTGAGGTGATAGATATGCTGATTATCCTGATTTGGTCATTACACATTGTATACAGGTATTGGAATATCCCTGTCTACCTTATAAATATGAACAAGTATGATGTGTCAATTAGAAATATTTTTAAAGAATGAAGGAAACAGATTTTTTAAATGAAAGAAAAGAAAATAACCTGACTTGGCTGAATGGCCCCGTGTGGTCTCTCATTCTCCAGTAGGCTGCTTCAGGCCTGTTCACATGATGGCAGAGGCAAGAGTCCTTGGAGCGGCAACAAAGCAGTGCAAATCCTCTTAAGGCCCAGGCTCAAAATTATATATTACTTCTACCCCATTTTATTGGACAATGCAATTTACACTACCAGTCTGGATTCAAGGAGTAGAAAATAAGCTTGAATTCTTGATGGAAGGAATTATAAAGAATCGTGGCCGTTTTTGGTAGTCTACCATAGGGAAGAAAGATGGGGATGCTATAACAAAATGTGTATTCTTAGGTTGAGATCCTAAATTATAGTGGGGGCATACTGCTTTAGGCTCTGTGGATGACTAAATTAATTTCAAACATATAAGGCTGTTTACTGTGAAATGCCAGCTGAAAGGATCATTGTTTAATTTTATGTAATTTACAATACTTATTATACCTCAATAAATGTATAATTATCGAGGGCTGACATCAGTTGCTGAGAGGTGGAAGGAGTAGCTCTCTGCAGTGTGTTAGCTCAGTTCCGAACAGGACAGTACCTCTCCGCGGTGCGTTAGCTCAGTTCCGAACAGGACAGTACCTCTCTGCAGTGCGTTAGCTCAGTTCCGAACAGGGCAGTACCTCTCCGCGGTGCGTTAGCTCAGTTCCGAACAGGACAGTACCTCTCCGCGGTGTGTTAGCTCAGTTCCCAACAGGACAGTACCTCTCCGCGGTGCGTTAGCTCAGTTCCCAACAGGACAGTACCTCTCCGTGGTGCGTTAGCTCAGTTCCCAACAGGACAGTACCTCTCTGCAGTGTGTTAGCTCAGTTCCCAACAGCGCAGTACCTCTCTGCAGTGTGTTAGCTGTTCCCAACAGGACAGTACCTCTCCATGGTGCCTTAGCTCAGTTCCCAACAGGACAGTACCTCTCCGCGGTGCGTTAGCTCAGTTCCCAACAGGACAGTAGCTCTCCGCGGTGTGTTAGCTCAGTTCCCAACAGGACAGTACCTCTCTGCGGTGCCTTAGCTCAGTTCCCAACAGCGCAGTACCTCTCTGCAGTGTGTTAGCTGTTCCCAACAGGACAGTGCCTCTCCGCGGTGCGTTAGCTCAGTTCCCAACAGGACAGTAGCTCTCCGCGGTGTGTTAGCTCAGTTCCCAACAGGACAGTACCTATCCGCGGTGCGTTAGCTCAGTTCCCAACAGGACAGTACCTCTCCGCCGTGCGTTAGCTCAGTTCCCAACAGGACAGTACCTCTCCGCGGTGCGTTAGCTCAGTTCCCAACAGGACAGTACCTCTCCGCGGTGCGTTAGCTCAGTTCCCAACAGGACAGTACCTCTCCGCGGTGTGTTAGCTCAGTTCCGAACAGGACAGTACCTCTCCGCGGTGCCTTAGCTCAGTTCCCAACAGCGCAGTACCTCTCTGCAGTGTGTTAGCTGTTCCCAACAGGACAGTACCTCTCCGCGGTGCGTTAGCTCAGTTCCCAACAGGACAGTACCTCTCCGCGGTGCCTTAGCTCAGTTTCCAACAGCGCAGTACCTCTCCGCAGTGTGTTAGCTGTTCCCAACAGGACAGTACCTCTCTGCAGTGTGCGTTAGCTCAGTTCCCAACCCAACAGCACAGTACCTCTCCGCGGTGTGTTAGCTGTTCCCAACAGGACAGTACCTCTCTGCAGTGTGCGTTAGCTCAGTTCCCAACAGGACAGTACCTCTCCGCGGTGTGTTAGCTCAGTTCCCAACAGGACAGTACCTCTCCGTGGTGCGTTAGCTCAGTTCCCAACAGGACAGGGCTGCAAGTTCAGCTGCTTCCCAGAAAATGTCCTGGATCCCCGGCCTGAGTCATCATCCCATGACTGGAGAATGTGGACAGATTATTTTATCAAGAAACTGGTGATAAACGAGGGACTATAGGAATTAAGAACTGGGTTGAAAAAGTTTAGAGTGATGCAAGATGGCCAATTAGAAGCAGCTGCAGTCTGCAGCACTCACAAAGAGGAATGAAAAGGGGCGAGGGAATTCAGCACCTTCAACTGAGATATCCCGGTTCTCACGTTGGGACTGACTGGATGAACAGGTCAACCAAAGGAGAACGAAGAAAAGTGGGGAGAGGGTGCAATGCCTCAGCCAGGGGTGGCGTGGAGCCTAAGGAACCCCCACTCCCAGCCAAGGGAAGCAGTGAGGGATTGTGCAGTCCTGCCCGGGAAACCGTGCTTCTCCCATGCAAGCCATGGATCAGGAGATCCCCCTGTGAGCCCATGCCACCAGGGCCTTGGGTCTGATTCACAGAACTGTATGGAGTCGGGCACATCAGCTGCTCAGGCACACACAGAAACCCAGGAGTCTGACACACTCTAGCCCCTGGGCTCTTCAGCACAGTGGGAAATCTGTCCATATGTATCTCTGGGAAGGGGCCTGAATCCAGGGATCCAGGCAGTGTCATTCTGCAGGCCCCATTTCCATGACACCTCACAAGTTAAGACCCACTGGCTTGGAATCCTAGCCTGCCAACAGCAGCGGGCTGGAATCCACCTCAGATGGGTCTGAGTTCCCAGGGAGGTGGGGAGAGGCAGCCGGCATCGCTGTGGTTCATAGACTCAGCCACTCCAGCCTGCCAGCTATGGAGTCTGGACAAGGAAGAGTTTCCCCACAACACAGCACAGCTGGCTTGCCAGATCGTGACCAGACTGCTTCTTTAAGCAGGACCCCAATCCATTCCCCCTCACTGGGCAGGAATCCCTGTGGGGGCTTTAACCCCTCCAGCAGTGGTTCTATGGACAGAGCTTTGATCTCTCCCTGAAATGGAGCTCCTGGCGGGAGGGGCAGCTGCCATCTCTGCAGTTTGGCCAACTCAGCCACTCCAACCTGCTGGCCTTGGAGAATACAGGTGGTCCGGAGGAGGAAGTATCCCCCACAATGCAGCATACCTGCTCTACCCAAAAGCAGCCAGACTGCTTCTTTGGAGGGGTCCCTGATCCCATACCTCCTGACTGGGTGAGAACGCGCAACAGAGGTCTCCAGCCACCTTCTGCAGGTATGTGCGGGCTGGCTACAGGTCGGTAACCCCCTGGGATGGAGCTTCCAAAGGAAGGAGCTGGCTGCCGTCTTTGCTGTTCTGCAGCCTTCACTGGTAATACCTCGTTCAGAGTCAATGAGGAACTTAAATTTACAAGAAAAAAACAACCTTTAAAAAGTGGGCAAAGGATCTGAACAGACACTTCCCGAAAGAGACATGCATGCAGTCAACAAAAATATGAAAAAAGAGCTCAACATCACTGATCATTAAAGAAATGCAAACAAAACCACAATGAGATACCATCTCATGCCAGTCAGAATGGCTATTATTAAAAAGCCAAAAAACAACAGATGCTGGGAAGGTTGCGGAGAAAAACGAATGCTTTTACACTGTTGGTGGGTGTGTAAATTAGTTCAACCCATGTGGAAGGCAGTGTGGCAATTCCTCAAAGACCTAGAGGCAGAAATACCATCTGACCCAGCAATCCCATTGTGGGGTATATACCCAAAGGAATATAAATCACTGTCTTATAAAGATACATGCATGCACGCGTATGTTCACTGCAGCAGTATTCACAACAGCAAAGACATGGAATCAGCCTAAATGCCAGTCAATGATAGATTGGATAAAGAAATGTGGTACGTAGAGCGGGACCTCTGGCTTCCGAGCGGGAACCTTTGTAGCGCCAGCAATGAAAAAGAGAATTAAATATGGGTGATGTTGAGAAAGGCAAGAAGATTTTTGTTCAGAAGTGTGCCCAGTGCCACACCGTGGAAACGGGAGGCAAGCACAAGACTGGGCCTAATCTCCATGGTCTCTTCGGGTGGAAGACAGGTCAGGCCATTGGATTCTCTTACATAGACACCGGTAAGAACAAAGGCATCACCTGGGGAAATGATACACGGAGGGAGTATTTGGAGAATCCCAGGAAGTACGTTCCTGGAACAAAAATGATCTTTGCCGGCATTAAGAAGAAGGCAGAAAGGGCAGACTTGTTAGCTTATCTCAAAAAAGCTACAAGTGAGTAATAATTGGCCACTGCCTTATATTACAAAACAGAGATGTCTCATGACTTTTTTGTGTGTACCGTAATTTAGTAGATCTCATACAGCCGAATTCAGATTATGAATGACTATCAGAATATTTTGTTGGGCAGTCCTGATTTAAAACTAAGACTGGCTTGTGGTTAAATGAGTAAGTCTGGTTTTCGAATATTAATAGTAATTCCAATTCAGTCAATGCTATCACTGGTTACCCCTTCTAAAGATATGATTAGACTTTGTTAATAATGTTCAACTTTTCACAAAGATGGTGAGTTGCATCTTAAAACTTATTGGAGATTGGTTTTATGTTTAGATTTATATTTAGATTTATATGACTGGCTATGTGAATATATTTAAATACTGGGGAAATTCCTTCACTGTCTCAGAACCAAGCAAAATTCACCTGTATTTTGTGTTTATTTGTCTCTTACAGGCAAGGGTTGAAGATAAGGTAGCAATGTCTATTTGTATTTTTGGCCTTAACTATGCCAATCTAATTAGAATTACCTGTATTTAAGGTGGTTCCTTTTACTGATTCAAAGGCGTTTTGTGTGGTTTCTGTGTAATATCAAATAAAGAGTATTTAACACTGAAGAAACAACAACAAAAAGAAAATGTGGTACATAAACACCATGGAAAACTGTGCAGCTGTAAAAAGGAACAAGATTACATCCTTTGCAGGGACATGGATGTAGCTGGAAGCTGTTATCCTCAGCAAACTAACACAGGAACAGAAAACCAAACACTGCATGTTCTCACTTATATGTGGGAGCTGACAATGAGAACACATGGGCACATGGTGAGGAATAACACACACTGGGGCCTGTCGGGAGGGAGGGGATGGGGGAAGGAGAGCATCAGGAAGAATAGCTAATGGATGCTGGGCTTAATACCTAGGGATGGGATGATCTGTGCAGCAAACCACCATGGCACACATTTACCTATGTAACAAACCTGCACATCCTGCGCACGTACCCCTGAACCTAAAATAAAAGTTGAAGTAAAAAAGATATATAAAGTTATCTGTATATACATATGCCCTGATGTAAGTATACATTATATATGTGTATATATAACCACATTTTTATTGAGGTATAAAACATATGGTAGGTTGCACTAATCAAGTTATATCGATGATATTATACATAAGTATATATGCATGTAACCAACACCTCTATCAATATTTTGGTCTACGACTGACCTCCAATTAATTGTTGTAAAGATATAAAGTATCAAGGTTCACGTTTCTCACATAGCTATCAATTCCTCCTGTACCATTTATTGTAAAAAGCATAATTTCCCCCAATGAATTGCAGAGGTGCGTTTATTGCATATAAAGTGCACATATATGTATAGATCTGTTTCTGGGCTTTTTGTCCTTTCATTATGACTGTCTATACTTAAGTCCAGACCACAGTTTTAATTATTACGGCTTTATAGTGACTCTTGAAAACCTGTATATAAGTCCTCCAACTTTGTACTTCTTTGTTTAAAAACTGTCTTGGCTCTCCTAGATTTTTTGAATTTTCATATAAATTTTAGAATCATCTTGGCAATTTACATACACACACCTCCACCCAAACCCACACACACACACCCCCACACCCTGTTTGTATTTTGACTTGGGCATTGACTACATAGCTTAATTTGGAGAGAATTGACATCTAAAAATATTGAGATTTCCAACTCATGAACATAATACATCTCTCTACTGATATCTTCTTTGATTTCTTTTAGCAGTGTTTGTAGTGTACAGGTTTTACACATCTTTTGTTTTATTTCTATGTAGTTGATAAGTTTTTATGCTATTTTAAATGATATTTGAAGATCTTCATTTTCTAAATATTTGCTATTGGTATATAGGAACATAACTAATTTTTGCATATTGACTTTTGTTTATTTGTTTGTCTTAAGACAGGGCCTTGCTCTGTCACCATAGGCTGGAGTGAAGTGGCACCTGGGCTCAAGCAATTCTCCCACCCCAGTCTCCCACATAGCTGGGACTATAAGCAGGCATCACCACACTTGGCTAATTTTTTAAAATTAATTTTTGTAGAGAAGGAGTCTCTCTGGTCTCATTGACCGAGGCTGGTCTTGAATTCCTGGATTCAAGCAATCCTCCCACCTCAGCCTCCCAAAGTGCTGGGATTACAGGTGTGAGCCACCACACCTGGCCTTGGATGTTGACTTTACATCTAGCATCCTTCGTAAATTCACACATTCATTTTAATAATGAATGTGTAGATTCCCTGGGATTTTTAAAATGTATACAATCATATAAAGTTACTACTTTCTTCCCACTTTTTATACTTTTTTTTTTCTTTTATTGAATTATCTAGGACTTTCACTGTAATATTGAATAGAAATGGTAAGAGGAGGCAGCCTTGCCCTGTTCCCAAACTCGGGTGGAAAGAATTTCATGCTTCACTATTTGAAATGGTGTTTGCTATAGGCTTTTGTAGTCATTCCTTACTAGATTAACACAGTCCATTTATTTCTAGTTTGCTAAAAGTTTTGAATCATGAATTGGTATTGAATATATCAGATTTTTTTCTGCATCAATCAAGATAATCAAAATGTTTTTCGGTTAGTCCATTAATGAGATTTTCAAATGTTAAACTAACCTTTTTTATTTTTGGAATAAATTCCTTTTGGTCTTAATGTATTATCCTTTTTATATAACACTAGATTCTATTTGCTAATATTTTATGTAGAACTTTTCATCTGTGTTCATGAGTGATATGTGGTTTTCTTTCCTTGAAATGTCTTTATCAGCTGGTCTACAATTACCTTAGCTTAGGTGTCTTGGGTAACTCCTATCTGCTCAACTCATCTTCATCCTCCATCAGGATGAATATGAGGGATATGTTTCAAGGTCATAGCAAAAGGAAAGAGCTAGAGTAGAATCTTGCAAGTGCTTTTGCAAGCCTCTCCTTTGTGGCATCCCAGTGGCCAAATCAACTCATATAATGGAACACAAAATTAGAGTGAAAGGATACTATGAGGTGAAATGTGAGGGCTTAGATTCAGGAAAAGTTGAAGAATTGAGACCATTGATGAAATGATTCTACCTTATTCTCAGGCAGGGAAGCATTTTTATACATGCAGATAGTTCACAAGAAATAACTGATATATAGTCATAGACTCAAGACTTCAGCAATTGTATAAAAATACATTTGTAAATACCTGAACACCTTGAAGAGAAGGGTCTGAACCACGTCTCACCCAGGTTATGCTATTCACAGCTAAGACATGACTCTACCAGTCCCTCGGCCAATTTTGAAAATTGTTTCAAACTATTTATTTGAGGTGGAATTACCTTTTGTCACTCCTAATGGGCACAGTCATGGAGTAATGTGACCAGGGTCCACTGGATCGGTCATGGCACTTGAGGGCAGCCATCCCAAAATTTCCAAATTCCATCTTTATGGGTAAAACATCTCTTGATTGCTAATATTTTTTTTAAAGCAGGTTAAGCTAATAACTGTGAGTTAATTATAGCATGTCTATATTGAGCCAATTTTCTTTCAGTAGATTCGGTGGTGACTAATATAAATTTGGCAACACTTAATATTAGCTGGGGTGATTTTAAAAAGCCAAAACCTTTTAGAATGTAAAGCAAAACAGAGACATTCCTATTTCCTTCTGGGGTGATCCCTAGGCTCTTGGTTTCTATCAGTTATTAAACTGTTATCTCCTTGGGGCATTGACAAAGTACTAATGAGTCATTGATTGCTTTACCTTTTTTTTTTTTTTTTCGAGATGGAGTCTCGCTCTGTCGCCCAGGCTGGAGTGCAGTGGTGTGATCTCGGCTCACTGCAAGCTCCGCCTCCCGGGTTCACGCCATTCCCCTGCCTCAGCCTCCCGAGTAGCTGGGATTACAGGTGCCTGCCACCTCCCCCGGCTAGTTTTTTGTATGTTTTAGTAGAGATGGGGTTTCACCATGTTAGCCAGGATGGTCTCGATCTCCTGACCTCGTGATCCGCCCATCTCGGCCTCCCAAAGTGCTGGGATTACAGGCTTGAGCCACTGCACCCGGCCCCTTTACCATTTTTAATCAGAGTATCCAAAAAGGAGGTAATCATGTGTTTTAATAAATTCCACAAATCATAAACCACCTGAAAAGCAAGTCTACCATCCATATTAATATTTAGTCTTTCATCTTTGCCAGAGTGCAGCCCCAAATCTAAGTTACTAGTTCAGCTGCCTGGGCAGGCTGGGAATCGGGCCGTGGAGCCCTCAGTGGTTGCATGTTCAGTGATAACAGCATGTTCTGCACTGAGAGTGTCTCTGTCATGCTTGAGAACCATCTACAAAGCGCATTGAATCAAGGTTGACTAAAAGGGAGAAGATTCAAATCCAGGCATACTTAACTCCTGAGAGGTTGCTGAACAGTCATGTGATTCCCCTTTATTCTTAAAAGGGAATAAAGTTGCAGGGTTACATTTTGAATAACAGCGAATATGCAAAGCAGACATTACAGTTTCATAAGTGGTAAATTGACTAGTGGGGAAATGTCAGATGCTGCCTTGAAGTAGCAAAAACTGTAGAGATGCAGGACCCTAGAGTTAGTGGAGAGACAAGCGCTGTGGTGGAAGCATCAACACGTTTGGCCACTGCCACCACCTCATGCAAGTACAGAAGTATACCTTTGCCTCCAAATCAAGGAACGTACTAAGATAGGCAGAGAGAAGAGTTGGTAGATTTAGGAAAACCCGAAGGTGGAGGTGGTTGTAAGAAGGCTTTCAAATAGAAGACAGCATTTTCTACTTTTGCATCACAACGAAGAGTTTCAGAAATTATAAACTTAGTAAGCCCATGCAAAGGCTGAGTTATTGAGAAAAATCAGATATACAATTATCTACCTTCCTACAATTTTCTTAGCCATCTTTTAATTTCTGTTCCTGGTAGAATTGAATGCACTTAATTCTGGCTGAAAACAGAAACTGTCCATCTGGTGACAGATTGTGACCAGAAAAATGTAGATTCTTGAAAGAGTTGAAATTTTTTCTAGATTCTTTATGTCCTTTTTCACCTAATTTGGATAAGAGGTATTTAGAGTCTTCAGTAAACTACTTAGATCAGAAAATGCAGCAGTAAATCATCTAAATATTGAGTCTATATATATATATATATATATATATATATATATATATATATATATATATGATTTAGACATTGAGACAACTAGGAAGTGGATTCGGAAAAATCCCTAAAGCTTAACCATCCAGGTATATTTGTTTTCTCATGAAAAAGCAAATATTGACTGTTCTTCTATATGTGTGTACTAAGGAAGGCTGCACATAAATTACCAGTGTGAGATACTTACTTGTTGAGAGAATGAAGGACAGGGACAGGTGTGGTGGCTCACACCTGTAATCCCAGCACTTTGGGAGGCCGAGGAGGGTGGATCACCTGAGGTCAGGAGTTCAAAACCAGCCTGGCTGACATGGTGAAACCCCGTCTCTACTAAAAATACAAAAAATTAGCCAGGCATAGTGATGGGCGCCTGTAATCCCAGCTACTCAGGAGGCTGAGGCAGGAGAATTGCTTGAATCTGGGAGGCGGAGGTTGCAGTGAGCTGATATTGCACCATTGCACTCCAGCCTGGGCAACAAGAGTGAAACTCCATCTCAAAATAAAATAAAATAAAATAAAGTAAAATAAAATGCAGGACAGGACAGTATTCTAATGGTTGCAGATATTTCATTAGCGCTGTGATTAACCTCTAATGTTGGACATTTAAGTGTCACTATAATCAATAATACAGCAACAGACATCTTTGCGCCTAGGCTTTTTCTGTATAGAGTGCTAGGAGTGAAATTACCTAGCTAAGAGTATGAATATTTTTCGGGTTCTTAATATATCTTACCAAATCCAAGAGCAGTTGTATTCTTGTATCAACGATAAATCAAAGTTTTGAATTTCATGCCTTATTTTGCCAGCATTGGATTTTCTTTTTTTTTTTTTTTTTTTTTGAGACGGAGTCTTGCTCTGTCGCCCAGGCTGGAGTGCAGTGGCGAGATCTCGGCTCACTGCAAGCTCCGCCTCCCGGGTTCACGCCATTCTCCTGCCTCAGCCTCCCGAGTAGCTGGGACTACGGGCGCCCACAACCGCGCCCGGCTAATTTTTTGTATTTTTAGTAGAGACGGGGTTTCACCGTGGTCTCGATCTCCTGACCTTGTGATCCACCCGCCTCGGCCTCCCAAAGTGCTGGGATTACAGGCGTGAGCCACCGCGCCCGGCCCGGATTTTCTCATTAAAAGAGAAAGCGTTGGCCGGGCGCGGTGGCTCAAGCCTGTAATCCCAGCGCTTTGGGAGATCGAGACGGGCGGATCACGAGGTCAGGAGATCGAGACCATCCTGGCTAACACGGTGAAACCCCGTCTCTACTAAAAAATACGAAAAAAAAAATACTAGCTGGGCGAGGTGGCGGCGCCTGTAGTCCCAGCTACTCGGGAGGCTGAGGCAGGAGAATGGTGTGAACCCGGGAGGCTGAGGCAGGAGAATGGTGTGAACCCGGGAGGCGGAGCTTGCAGTGAGCTGAGATCCAGCCACTGCACTCTAGCCTGGGCAACAAGCAAGACTCCGTCTCAAAAAAAAAAAAAAAAAAAAGAGAAAGGGTTAATTTCATGGGTGCAAATGGCATGTCATTGTTTTGACTTCTTTGTTGGTGACACTGAATATTTATGTAGGTTTTTAATCAGTTGGATTTTCTCTTTTATGAATTGTTTATGTCCTTGGCCCATTTATCTATAAGGTGAGTGAGTAATATTTAAGTTGTTGTTAATGAATTATTAATTTATCATACTAGGCATAGTCCCCAGTCAGTCAATTTTTCTGAAAAATCGTTTCCCCTGTTATTCATTATAGGATTTTTAAGCAGAAATTTCAGATTTTTATGAAGTCAAACCTAAGCCTGTTGATCTTCCACTGATTCAACACTTTCAGTTCTTCCTCATCCAAAGAACTGATTAAAATTTGCTTAAATTTCTCATAGATATTTGTAGTTTTTATATGTGATTTCTAAACCCGTATGGATTTTATGTAAGAAATTCCATGAATTCTGAAGTATATAAAACTGTTCATCCTTGCCTCCCCCACTGCAGATTCAGAGTGTTCATCTTTTTGACTTACTATTTCTTCCTAAAAGAGATAGCCAGTTGAATAAATGGATGACTTTAGTACCTTAATTTTATTTTTCTCAATATTAAGCCAGTAAATGCTGCTCTGAGGGTAGCATACTAATCAGTTTTAAAATTTTGTATCATTTTTGTTGTTGCACAGAGATATATACGTGTGTGTATGTTTCAGAAAGATATTTACTGAAAGTTGGATTCATATAGCAGTATTAACTGCATTTTAAATAACTACTATTTGGTTTTCATTTTAAAGGTTACACGTATGTATACATTATATATACACACACTTATAGGTACACATATATCTTCATTTAAAAAATAGGAGAACAGATGAGCCAAAAAAGTCTCCATATTGTTACCAGTTATTTAAAATTTGATATGTTTATCTTTTTCTATCATGCATATACACAATCATACTATATACTTTTTGCATGTATTTGTTTACATAGTGCTTAGGTAGACTGTAATATGCAGATCACTCTCTAAAGATGTATCTATTCCGAATTAAATAAGAACCAATATGAATTAGATTTAAACAAGAACCACATTAACTGTGAATTAATGATTTAGAACAAATTACTTAAAGTTAGTTCCCCAGCTAATTTCCTTATCTGATTGCTTTAAACAGTGTGTATTTACAATAGAGACTCATCTGAGTGGCCAAACGCACTTTGTGGACTATTTGAAAAATCACAGTGGATTAGAACTTGAAATTTGCATACCCTCGTGTTCCCTGAATCTCCCCTAGAAGATGCGAGTGAGAGACAAATTAATCAAAGTAATAACCATTGTAGGTTCCCCCTAGGAAATAGCTTATGTTGGTGCCATGTAAATATGTAAGCTATGTGTTTGTCTTTTTTAGGAAGTCGTGCGGTTTCTAGATAAGAAACATCCAAATCACTATCGAGTCTATAATCTATGCAGTATGTACATTACTCTCTATTTGCTACTGTAGATAGAAAACAGATTACTGTATGTAAGAAGATGATTTTGTGTTTTTATTGCATTTAATCATAAGTATTTGGTGGTGGCAAGGAATGAATTTAAAAATCCCCATCTTGGACTGGCCCCATTTAGTAGAAGGAGTTAGCCCAGCAGCACAAAGCACCCTGTGAAGGAGGCGGCTTTGGCAGGACCTGTGAGGCTGGAGTGGAAGCAAACCATTTTAGGGAAGATCTGTTCTAGCGACATTAGGTTTAGGAAAATCTTTCGTTTTTCCTGCCAGATTGTGTTATGAGGACATAGACGATTTAACAAATGAGTCCTCGGCCCCATCCGCAGTGGGCTGTGATGAGAGCAGGACCCTAGATGGGAGAAAAGGAAACACTCTGGAAAATAGGCTGTAACCCAGCTTCATACTCTGTCTCTCTCGACTTTTCCCTCTACCTGTATACTCAATAGACATTTTCAGGGGGCCATCATTTTGGTCAGCTACATTTGCCTCTTGTGTGGTTTCTAACTGCCCTGCAATAATATGATGAATGGTCTGCTAGAAAGTTAAAAATTATACCTATGAAACAAAAATAGTTGAGTTTGGGTTACATGAGATGGATAAACCACTACCATCCTTACGTTTTTGAGACCCCGTGTTTATTTTAGAGCGGCAGGAGCAACTTGGAAAGCTCTTTTTGAAGATAGATAAGGAATTCTAACAAGATATGTTAACTTATTTATAAGTTCATCATTTATTATGTTATTCCCTATAGAGATATGACATACATATTATTTATTTTAGGTGAAAGAGCTTATGATCCTAAGTACTTCCATAATAGGGTCAGTAGAATCATGATTGATGATCATAATGTCCCCACTCTACAGTAAGTTTTATGCTAAGTTGACTATCAGAAGAGGGCTAAATATATTGGGTTTGATTTTTTGAAAATATTTTAACTAAAAGTCTTAAACTTTTGAAATCAGTGAGATGGTGGTTTTCACCAAGGAAGTAAATGAGTGGATGGCTCAAGATCCTGCAAACATCGTAGCAATTCACTGTAAAGGAGGCAAAGGTAATAACATTTTCCTTTTTATTTCTCCCTTTCTAAAGACATGGAAATATAGATAAAGTACAAGAACAAAATACATATTGCTATTAATACGTATTAACAATTGTTAGCATTTTAAAATATTAGCTGCAAGACTGAAAGAAGGGGAGGAGAAAGGAAAGAGGAGAGGAGGAAGGGTAGGCGATAGGGAGAGGAGAAGGAAGGGAAGAAAGCAGGAAAAAAGAACTAAGGAAGGTTGAGCATATTTTCCCTTGTTTTCCTAGTATTTGGATTTCTTTATTTTTGGTTTGCCAGTTTGTATCTCTCAAAATACAAACAGTCTTTAATTTTAGAATGTCAGAGTACTTTTATTTTATTTAAGGCTGATCTTTTTAAATTTTTAAATTAACATAAAAATCTATTTATGGTGTACAATATGATGTTTTGATGTCTATAAACATTGTGAAATGGTTAAATCAAGCTAATTGACGTATGCATTACTCCACATGTTTTTGTGGAGTAATTTAAAATCTACTCTCTCAGCAGTTTTCAAGTATATATTAACTATGGTCACTATGTTGTACAATGAATTTCCTGAACTTATTCTTCCTAATTGAAATTTTGCATCCTTTAATCAACATCTCAGGCTGGGCGCAGTGGCTCACACCTGTAATCCCAGCACTTTGGGAGGCTGAGGCAGGTGGATCACATGGTGAAGCCCTAGCTCTACTAAAAATACAAAACATTAGCTGGGTGTGGTGGCATGCATCTATAATCCCAGCTACTCGGGAGGCTGAGGCAAAAGAATCACTTGAACCCGGAAGGCAGAGGTTGCAGTGAGCCGAGATCGCACCATTGCACTCTAGCCTGGACAACAAGAACAAAACTCTATCTTAAAAATATAATAATAAAGTAAAAACCAATATCTCTACAATTCCCCGAGTTTTGTCCCCCCCAGCCCCTGGTAACCACCATTCTACTCTCTGCTTCTATGAATCTGACTTTTTTAGATTCCACAAATAAGTGGGACGTGCAGTATTTGTCTTTCTATGCCTGGCTTATTTCACTTAGCATAGTGTTCTCCAGGTTCATTCATATTGTCTCAAGTGACAGGATATCCTCTCAGGCTGAAGAGTATGCCTTTATTTGCACATGCCACATGTTCTTTATCCATTCCTCCACTGATGACATTTACATGGACTCCATAGCTTGGGTATTAGGAATAATGCTGCAGTGAACGCAGGAGTGCAGATTTCATTTCCTTTGGATATATACCCAGAAGTGGAATCTCCAAATCATATGGTAGTTCTATTCTTGGTTTTCTGAGGGATCTCAGTGCTGTTTTCCATAATAACTACTAATTTACATTCACACCAACAGTGTACGAGGGGGATCCCTTTTCTCTACATCCTCACCAACTCTTTTGTCTTTTTGTTAATGACCGTTCTAACAGGCGTGAGGATATCACTTTGTGTTTAATTTGCTTTTCCCCGATGATTAACGATGTTTAGCATTTCCTCATATACCTCTTGGCCACTTGTGTGTCTTCTTTTGGGAAATATCTTTTCAGGTTCTTTGCCCATTTTCTAGAGAAGTAACTTGTTCTCTTGCTATTGTGTTGTCTGAGTTCATTTGTTTAAAAAATCTGTTAACCTGTTATCGAATGTATGCTTTGTAGATGTTTTCTCCCGTTCTGTAGGTTGTCTCTTTACTCCATCAATGTTTCCTTTGCTGTGCAAAAGCATTTTAGTTTGATACAGTATCATTTGTCTACTTTTTCTTTTGTTGCCTATGCTTTTCAGTCATATCCAAAAATATCTTGTCCCAGACCAGCGTCAAGAAGATTTTCACCTATGTTTTCTTCTAGTAGTTTTTCAATTTCAGGTTTCACAGTTAAGCATTTACTTTGAGTTGATTTTTGTATATGGGTGAGATAGGGTGTAATTTCATTCTTCCACCAGTGGATATTCAGTTTGCCCAGTATCGTTTATTGAAGAGACTGTCCTTTCCCCATCTTGGACTCTTGGCACCTTTGTTGAACATCAGCTGACTATAAATGCATGGATTTATTCTGGGCTTTCTGTTCTGTTCCATTGATCTATATGTCTGTTTTTGTTCCAGTAATATTAAGGTTGTTCTTAAACTTTGTGAGAACTGTTAGTTTAAGGGAGCCAACAGAGATGGTATTTCAAAAATTATACTGGAATTTTTATAGTCTAATTATACAAAGAAGTTGACATTGGTGGGGTTAAAATGGGGGGAAAAGCCCCATTTTGTAAGTCCAACCAATTTAAGTTTAGCTAGATTTTCTCTCATTCAGGTTTAGGCTTTAAATAATCATCTAAGCATATTTCACAATTTTTGACAAGCATAAATAATTACATTTTTAGTGGGCTGTAAATCAATTTTTATATCAAATTCCAGGAAAACGTAACACTGTAAACTGACTTACATAATTCAGTAAAATCAAGTTTTAGTCTTATTGGCTAGTTTCAAGCGCATTAGTTAATATACAGGTTCTGTGTTTAGCTCTACAGATTGGAATATTGTATATAAACTGGCAGTTTACAATACCATAGTTAAATTAAGAATATAGAGGCTGAATCATTTGAAATGGGCAGTTTTTAACCATCTTTTGCTTTAAAAGTGGCCATTTCACATTGCCTAACCTAAAATGTTATTATTCAAGAAGTTAGCATCAGTTTTCTATTAACTAATGCTAATTCCTTGCTTGAAGGAAAGCATTCATTTCAAATTTGACTTTTTTCTTTTTTGCTGAGAGGGGGTTTACATTATTCTGTGTTCACAGAATATTTTGTTGATATTGTTAAAGGTTGTTTAGAGGGCTATTATTCAGCTGGTATGTACCAGAGCAGCCTCTTTTTTTAAGTGCTCATTCATATTAGTCTTGCTGTCTTCTGTGGTTGCTGCCTGCAGGTTACCAATAGTATCATGATAGTAAACATATTTTATATTGATTTATAGGAGTTCTTCAAAGAACCTGAATGCCAATTTTTCTTAGTGTTACAATTATATTCTCCCAACATGTTGCCTTTTAAATTTGATTGTGATTTATTTTGTTGTACAAAAGTTTGTAAATTTTTGTTTTGTTTTGAGACATGGTCTCACTCTGCCACCCAGGCTGGAGTGCAGTGGCACGATCTCGGCTCATTGCAGCCTGAACCTCCTGGGGCTCAAGCGATCCTCCCATCTCAGCCCCTCTGAGTAGGTGGGACTACGGGCGAGCATCACCATGCCTGGCTAATTTTTGTATTTTGGTAGAGACAGGGTCTCACTATGTTGCCCAGACTGGTCTCGAACTCCTGGACTCAAGTGATCCACCCACCTCAGCTTCCCAAAGTGCTGGGATTACAGGCATGAGCCATCGTGCCTGGAGAGAAGTTTGTAATTTTGAATGTAGTAAAATTTGTTCATCTATGTGTGTGTATGTATTTCATGCTTTTCTGTCACATTTAAGAAATTCACCCCGATACTGATGTAGTAAAGATATTCCACATTTCTTCAAAAATATTCAAGTTCCATTTTTAATATTTGGGTCTTTAATCTAATTGGAAGTTGGGGGAAGTATTTTGTTCATATAGATAACCAATTGCCCTAACACCATCAATTGCATGCTATTTTGTTCTCCATTAATTCGTAATTCCTCTCAGTAATATACCAAGTTTCTATACATATTCAAAACTGTTTCTAAGTTCTCTCTACCACACTTTTGTGATTATTGTAGCTTTATAATATAGTTTGATAAAGGCACAATAGTCTTGCTCTCCTTGGAACTTAATTATTACGTTCAATTTTAAAATGATTTTGTGAACTGCCATAATAAAACACTTTTATGATTTTTGTTGGAACTACATTGAATTTATAGATTAACTTGACAGAACTGACAACTTTGAGATATTGAGTTGTACATGTGAATTATCTTGTTCATTGTTTAATAATATTTTATACTTTTTTTTATCATGTCTTTCACATCTTTTCAAAAATTCATTCCTACACAAATTGTGACTGAAAATGGAATCTCTTTTTTTCTATTACATTTAGGTTGTGTCCAGTTTTTACTGTGATAAATAGTGCTGCTTTTTTTTTTTTTTTTTTGAGATAAAATCTCACTGTATCACCCAGACTGGAGTGCAGTGGCATGATTTCAGTTCATCGTAACCTCTGCCTCCTGAGTTCAAGCAATTCTCGTGCCTGAGCCTCCCAAGTAGCTGGGAATTTTTTTTTTTTTTTTTTTTTTTTTGAGACGGAGTCTCGCTCTGTCGCCCAGCCCAGGCTGGAGTGCAGTGGCACGATCTCGGCTCACTGCAAGCTCCGCCTCCCGGGTTCACGCCATTCTCCTGCCTCAGCCTCCCGAGTAGCTGGGACTACCGGCGCCCACAACCGCGCCCGGCTAATTTTTTGTATTTTTAGTAGAGACGGGGTTTCACCGTGGTCTCGATCTCCTGACCTTGTGATCCGCCCGCCTCGGCCTCCCAAAGTGCTGGGATTACAGGCGTGAGCCACCGCACCCGGCCAAGTAGCTGGGATTACAGGCATCCACCATCACACCCAGCTGTATTTTTAGTAGAGATGGGGTTTTGCCATGTTGTCCAGGCTGGCCTCAAACTCCTAACCTCAAGTGATGCGCCTTCCTCTGCCTCCCAAAGTGCTGGGATTACAGGCATGAGCCACCGCGCCTAACCCAATAATACTGCTTTTAAAAATACACATTTCTTGTTGCACATACGGCCACATTTTTGTTGAGTATATACCTTGGACTAAAATTGTTCTCTCTTAGGGTAATGAATCTTGAACTTTACTTGATAATGTCACCTGTTTTCTAAAACAGTAGTACCGATTTTTACTCCACTGGTATTGTACACTTCAAGCATTCCATGTCTTCCCCAATACTTACAATTCTGAGTATTTCTATTTTTAGCCTTTGGGGGTTTGTGTGATGGCATCTTATGGTGGTGATCATTTGCATTTCTTTAATTACTAATAAGGTTGAGGAAGTTTTCTTAAGATTATTATGTATTTGGATATCCTTTCTGTAAAGTAACTTTTTAATTTTCTTAACCATTTTTCTCCTGGTTTATTCATCCTTTTTCTCTTGATTGTAGGAATTATTTATGCATTCTGATTTCAGTTCTGTTATTGATCATAAATGTATTCAGGAAAGCTTTTCTGCTCTGTGATTTGCCTTTTCTCTCTCTCAGGAGTATCCTGTGGTTGACAGAAGTTCTTAGTTGTATTACCGTCGTAGGTATCATGCTTTCCCTTTATACAGTTTGTGTGTTTGTGTCCTGATTAAGACAATTTTCTTTGAGTTTAAAGGACATTTTACTACTATGTTTTCTTCTAGAAGGTTCATTCCTTTTAAAATTGATTTATGTGTGTGGTGTGAGGAAGGCATCAGGTTTCATCTTTTTCCATGTATGGCTATCCAATTATTCCAGCACATGGGTGAGAAGATTTTCATTGCTTTACTACCCTGCAGAACATGAATCTGTTTCTGACCTTTCTGTTCTGTTCATCGATTTTTCATCTGTGTGCCAACAGCACAACTATCTTACTGTAGCTTTCTAATACGTCCTCATTTCCAGTCATGTGAGTATAACCATCTTTTTCTTTTTCTTCACAATGGTTTGGGTATTTTAGGTCATCTACATTTCCATATAAATTTGGGAATCAACTAGTCAAATTACACACACTGGATAGAAATTTGCTTGGAATTGCATTGAATTTATAGACTGGGGAGAATTGAATTTTTACAATATTGACTCATCCAACCCATGAACAGAGGTGTTCTCTCATTGAGTTGGGTCCTCTTCAATTTCTCTTTACAATGCTTTCTCGTTTTCTGTGTAGAAAGCTTGCGTATTTTTGGTGAGATTTATTCCTAGACTTCTTTTGTGATTATTTAAATGACATCCCTTTAAAATGTTTATTTTCTAAATGTTTTTTGTTGTTTTAAATGCAGTTCATTAATTAATCTTGCAATTAGCAACTTTCCTAAACTCACTTTTTTTTTTTTTTTTTTTGAGGTAGGGTCTCATTCTGTCACCCAGGCTGGAGTGCAGTGGCACGATCATGGCTCACTATAGCCTCAACCTCCCTGGGCTCAGGTGATCCTCCCATATCAGCCTCTTGAGTAGCTAGGACTGCAGGCAGGTGCCACCATGCCCAGCTAATTTTTTGATTTTTTTGTAGAGATGGGGTTTTGCTATGTAGCCCAGGTAGGTCTCAAACTCCTAGGCTCAAGTGATCTGCCAGCCTCAGCCTCCGCCTCCCAGAGTGCTAGGACTGCAGGCCTGAGCCACTGTGTCCAGCCTAAACTCACTTATTAGTTCTACTAATTTATCTATAGATTCTTTTGGATTTTATGGTACATGATTACGTCATATGAAAATAATAAATTGTATTTTTTCCATTTCAGTCATTTCTCTCCCCTAGCACTGGCTAGAACCTTTAGTACAGCGTAAAATTACAAGTGGCTATAGCAACCATCAACATACAGTTCCATTCTCAAAGGAAAAGCTTTCAACATCTCTCCAATTGCTTTATGAGTGTGTGTGTGTGCGCGCGTGCGTGTGTGTGAGAGAGCTACCATTTATCAGATTAAGAAATTCCTTGGCTGGGCGCCGTGACTTATACCTGTAATCCCAGCACTTTGGGAGGCCCAGCGGGGCAGATCACTTGAGGCCAGAAGTTTAAGACCAGCCTAGGCAACATGGTGAAACCCCATCTCTACTAAAAAATATAAAAATGTGCCAGGTGTGGTGGCGCATGCCTGCAATGCCAACTACCCTGGCAGAGGTGAGAGAATCACTTGAACCCAGGAGGCAGAGGCTGCAGTGAGCCAACATCGCACTGCTGCTCTCCAGCCTGGATAACAGAGTGAGACTCTGTCTCAAAAAACGAAACAAAACAAAACAAAAAGAAAGAAAGAAAAAAGAAATTCCTTTAGTTTACTAAGAGTTTTTTTTTAATCATGAATGGATGTTGAATTTTTAAAGATTTTTCTGAATCTTTGAGATGATAATTTTTCTACTTTATCCTATAAATGAATGTGGTTAATTACATTGATTAAGTGGTAAACCAACATATTTCTGGAATAAACGTAATTGTGCTGTATTATTTTGTTAAATAATCATTAAATTATTTTATTATTAAATTGCCAGATCCTGTTTGTTAATATTTTGTTTAGGATTTTTAAATTCATGTCATCTGGGCGATTGGTTATAATTTTCCTTCCTCATAGTTTTTTTCAAATCTTGGCTTTGTAAAATGAGTTAGATTTCATTTTCTCTGTTTTTATTCTCTGGGTAAATTTATGCGTGCTGATTTTCTTCCTTCTTAAGTATAAAGTGAAATTCACCAGTGAAGGCACATTGGCCTAGAGTTTTTTCTGGAGGGAAGTATTTAAATTATGGCTCAATTCCACATATAGAATTTTTTAATAATTTTATTTATTTTGCCCATTTTGGCAGATTATAGTTTTCCCAGCATTTGTCCATTTAATCTAACTTTGAACTGTCTTAACATCAAATTGTTCACAATATCATTTTACCATTTTAATGTCTACAGAGGTGTTTCTTTTCTTATTCCTTACATTGCTTTCTTGGTACCTTCTCCCCTTTTTTCTTTTGATTAGTCTCACCAGGGATTTATCAATTTTACTAGTCTTTTAAAAGTACCAAATTTTTGGCCTTATTGGTGGTCTCTATTTTTAATTTATTTTTTATTTCATCAATTACTATTATATTTCATATTTTCTTCTGCACTCTTTGGGTTAATTTGTTCTTTTCCTGACTTCTTGACATGTGTAATTCTTAGAGTGTCAACCACTGTCTTTTCTATTTACCATTTAAGGCTACAAGTTTTCCCCAAGAATTGCTTTAGTTTCATCCCATAAATTTTTATTTGTAGTGTTTTTATTTTACTTAGTTCAAACTATTTTCCAGTTTTGACTGTGCTTGCTTTTTTTTGACCCATGAGTTTTGTGGAAGTATATTTCCTTATTTCCAAACATGAAAATTTTGTATTTATCTTTAAATTTTTGATTTCTGATTATATTGTGTTGTGGACACAGAACATACTATGTATTTTTTTTCTTTTTTAGTTCTTTGAAAATTGTTTAGACTTGCTTTATGGCCCAGAATTTGGTCAATATTATCAGATGTTTTCTGTACATTTCAAAAGAACATGTATTACGCATTGTTGAGAACAGCGTTCTATGTACATCTATTTGTCAATTATTTTATTTAACTCTCCTATATTCCTACTGACATTCTGTTTTCGTTTGATTGAATTTTAATAATATAATTCTTTCCTTCTCACCCTCTGTCATTACCTTGGAAGTCATATACTTCTTTTCTGTGTTTTTAGTAATTACTGTAAAGATTTCAACCTGCATCCTTGATTTAGCTATTAATTTTTATTTATGTTGAGCCTGCATCTAGAAATCTTCCTAAACTCTCTCATTAGATTAAGGAGTTATTCTACAGATTTACTTACCACACTGACTTTCTACACTGGTTAGGCCTGCAGTATATTGTTAAACGGAAGCAGTGAAGAGAGGGCATTTTCGTTTAATTCCAGGCTTTAAAGAAAATGCTGTCAATATTATGTCATTAATATGATGTTCCTGGTAGGTATTTTGGTAGATTCTCTTTGTTGAGTTAACGAAGTTTCCTAGTTTTTGTTAATTTTTAAAGCCACAGGTGAATTTTAGTGAATGCTTTTTCCTGCATTATTGAGATAATTGTAAGGTATGTCTTCTTTAATCAATGAATATGATAAATTGCATTAATATAGATTTCTGATATAGGATGATTCTTGTACTCTTTTATTGTTTGTCTTTTAATGGGAAAAACACATTTGTTTTCTTTTTGAGCTTAGTTTTTTTGGTATAATGTAACTTTTATTTTAGTTTCGGAAGTACATGTGCAGGTTTATTGGTAATATCGTGTGATGCTGAGGTTTGGGGTATGATTGATCACATCACCCAGGTACTGCGCATAGGACCCAATAGTTAGTTTTTCAACCTGTGCTCTTTTCTGCTGAGCCCCCTCTAGAACTCCCCAGTGTCCATTATTGCCGCCTTTATGTCCATGAGCACCCATTGTTTAGCTTTCACTTATGAGTGAGAACATACGGTATTTGGTTTTTTGTTCCTGCATTAATTTGCTCAGGATAATGACTTCAGCTGCATCCATGATGCTGCAAAGGAAATGATTTCTTTTTTTTTTTTTTTTCGAGATGGAGTTTTGCTCTTGTTGCCCAGGCTGGAGTGCAATGCGGAATCTTGGCTCACTGCAACCTCCACCTCCCAAGTTCAAGCAGTTCTCCTGCCTCAGCCTCCCAAGTAGCTGGGATTACAAGTGCCTGTCACCACGCCCAGCTAATTTTTGTATTTTTAGTAGAGATGGGGTTTCACCACGTTGGCCAGGCTGCTCTCAAGCACCTGACCTCAGGTAATCCACCCACCTCAGCCTCCCAAAGTGCTGGCATTACAGGCATGAGCCACCATGCCCAGCCTGTTTTTTTGTTTTTGTTTTTGTTTTTGTTTTTTTAAGATGGAGTCTTGCTCTGTTATCCAGGCTGGAGTACAGTGGCGCAATCTCGGCACACTGCAACCTCCGCCTCCTGGGTTCAAGCGATTCTCCTGCCTCAGCCTTCTGAGTCACTGAGATTACAGGTGTGCGACACCACGCCCGGCTAATTTTTGTATTTTTAGTAAAGATGGAGTTTCACTATGTTGGCCAGGCTGGTCTTGAACTCCTGACCTCAAGTGATCTGCCTGCCTTGGCCTCCCAAAGTGCTGGGATTACAGATGTGAGCCACTGCACCTGGCCCATGGCTCTATTTTGAAGTATGTTCCTTTGATTCCTAGTTTCTTGAGTGTTTTTTTATTTTTTATCAAGAAAGATGTTGAATTTTATCAAATGCTTTTTTTTCTGCATCTATTGAGATGATCATGTGGTTTCTGTTTAATTCTCTTTGGTGAATCACATTTATTGATTTGCATGTGCTGGACCTTGTATCCTTGGAATGAAGCTTACTTGATTGTGAATTTTTTGATGTGCTGTTGGATTTGGTTTCCCAGTGTTTTGTTAAGGATTTTTGTGGCTGTCTTCATCATTGAGATTACCCTTTAGTTTTCTTTTTTTTATTGTGTCTTTGCCAGGTTTTGGTTTCAGGGTGATGCAGGATTCATGGAATGAATTAGAGAAGAGTCCCTCCTCAATTTTTTGGAATAGTTTCAGTAGAACTGGCACCAGTTCTTCTTTGTATATTTGATAGAATTCAGCTGTGAATACATCTGATCTAGGGCTTTTTTGGTTTGTGGGTGTTTTGTTTGTTTTTTTGGGATGGAGTCATGCTCTGTTGTCCAGGCTGGAGTGCAGTGCCATGATCTTGGCTCACTGCAACCTCTGCCTCCTGGGTTCAAGAAATTCTCCTGCCTCAGCCTGCCGAGTAGCTGGGATTACAGGCACCTGCCACCATGCCGGACTAATTTTTGCATTTTTAGTAGCAACGGAGTTTCACCATATTGGCCAGGCTGGTCTCGAACTCCTGTTCTCATGATCCGCCCACCCACCTCGGCCTCCCAAAACGCTAAGAGTTCTTTAGGTTTCTATTAGGTCCAATTGGTCAAGTGTTGAATTTAAGTCCAGAATTTCTTTGTTAGTTTTCAGTCTTTATGATCTGTGTAATGTTGTCAGTGGGGTGTTGAAGTCCCCTGACTATTGTTGTGTGGCTAAGTCTTTTCATAGGTCTAGAAGTATCTGTTTTATTAACCCACGTGAGCCAATGTTGGGTGCATATATGTTTAGGATAGTTAAGGCTTCTTGTTGAACTCCTTATCATTATGTAATGCCCTTCTTTGTCCTTTTTTACTGTTGCTGATTTAAAGCCTGTTTTATCTGTTTTAGGAATAGTGACCCCTGCTCTTTTTTGTGTTTTGTTTGTGTGATAGATCTTTCTTCAGCCCTTTACTTTGAACCTATTGGTGTTGTTACATGTGAGATGGGTCTCCTGAAGACAGCAGACAGATGGGTTTTGTTTTTTTAATCCAACTTGCCACTCTGACTTTTCTTTCTTTCTTTCTTTCTTTCTTTCTTTCTTTCTTTCTTTCTTTCTTTCTTTCTTTCTTTCTTTCTTTTCTTTTCTTTTCTTTTCTTTTCTTTTCTTTTTCTTTCTTTCTCTCTTTCTTTCTTTCTCTCTCTCTCTCTTTCTCTCTCTCTTTCTTTCTTTTCTTTTCTTTTCTTTCCCTTCTTGACAGACTCTCACTCTATCATCAGACTAGAGTGCAGTGGCACGATATTGGCTCACCACAACCTCTGACTCCTGGGTTCAAGTGATTCTCCTGCCTCAGCCTCCTGAGTAGCTGGGATTATAGGCATGTGCCACCACGCCTGGCTAATTTTTATATTTTTAGTAGAGAGAGGGTTTCACCATGTTGGCCAGGATGGTCTTGATCTCCTGACCTCATGATCCACCCGCCTTGGTCTCCCAAAGCGCTGGGATTACAGGAATGAGCCACTGCACCCAGCCCACTCTGTGACTTTTAAGTGGTTTAAACCATTTACATTCAAGGTTAATACTGACATGTGAGCTTTTCACCCTATCATGAAATTGTTAACTGGTTTCTTTGTACTTTCTATTGTGTGGTTGTTTTATAGGGTCTGTGAGCTATGTAGTTAAGTGTGTTTTTATGATAGCAGGTATCATTCTTTCATTTCCATGTTTACAACTCCCTTAGGCATCTCTTGTAAGACTGGTCTAGTGGCGATGAACTCTCTTGGCATTTGCTTCTCTAGAAAAATGTTTCTATTTCTCCTTCAGTCATGAAGCTTGGTTTGGCAGGATATGAATCTCTTGATTATGATTTATTTTCTTTCAGAATTCTGAAAATAGACCCCTCAATCTCTCCTGGCTTGTGAGGTTTCTGCTGAGACGTCTGCTGTTATCCTGATGGGGCTAACTTCGTATGTGATCTGGCCTTTTTCTCTAGTGCCTTTAGGGCTTTTTCTTTGACAGTGACCTTGGACAGTCTGGTGAGTATATGCCTTGGTAATGTTCATTTTTTATAGTATCTCACAGGTGCTGTCTGGCTTTATTGTACTTAGATGTCCATCTAGCAAGATTCAATACATTTTCTTGAATTATTTTCAAGAAATGAAATATGTTTTCCAGATTGTTTTCTTTTTCTCTTTCTCTCTAGGGAATACCAGTAATTTGTAGGTTTGGTCACTTTACATAATCTCATATTCTGACTTTCTTCACTTTTAAAAAATCTTTTTTCTTTATTTTTGTCTAACTGGATTGGTTCAAAAGACCAGTCTTCAAGCTCTGAAATTATGTTTTCTACTTTATCCAGTCTATTGATAAAGGTTTCAATTGTATTTTGAAATTCCTTAAGTGAGTTTTTTTAATTCCAGAAGTTCTGATTGATTTCTTATTCAGATGTTTATCTCTTCCACCTTTTCCTGGATTGATTTAGAAGTTTCTTTTTGTTGATTTCAACCTTGAATCTCATTGAGCTTCCTTGCAACCCAAGCTTTGAATTGTTTATTGTCATTTCTGAGTTTTCATTTTGGTAGGAAGCATTGCCAGAGAGCTGGTGTGATGCTTTGGTAGTGTCGCTACATTTAGATTTCTCATGGTGCCAGAATTCTTGCACGGGTCCTTCTCTTCTGGAGATGCTAGCACTTCTAATCTGTGTAATTATTTTTGTTTGGGTAGGGTTTTTTCTTTTTCTTTCCTCTCCTGTATTATTATTATTATTATTTTCTTCTTTCCCTTTCCCTCCTCCCTTGGGGGTGGACTGTAGAGCGCGCTGGGTAGGGTGTTTTTGGCCCGTGCGCTTCTGTCTGCAGGTTTTATGCTGCGTGTGTGGTTTGACTACCAGCCAGTAGAGGGCGCCGTGGGTAAGAGCTGGCTGGTGCCGGAGCCGCTGGCCGCGCGCTTGGTCCCTGTTCATTGGGCGGAGCGCTCTGTTGCCTCAGGCGACGGGCGGATTTCCGGGGCGCACAGTAATCGGAGCTCCCGCCCCGGCCCTCGGGGTAGCGGGACTGGGGGCACAAGATGGTGGAGCCCTGCAGGGAAGATCCCCCAGTCTTGTCCAGCTGGGAAAATGCCGGCAGCGTTCCCCTGTGTCTTTCCCTCGCAAAGTCTCCAAGTCTCGCCTCAAGTTAGCTCCAAGGCTGGGGAGACACAAGGCGCTTCCTCTGCCGGTGGCTTGGATCTCCGGTGGGAAGATGGGACAGAGGGGCGGGCTGTCTGTCTGTCTGTCTGTCTGTCTGTCTGTCTCACACACCGGGGCGCCACTCACTCACTTCTGTCAGTCCGAAAATCCGGTGGGAAGATGGGGCAGAGGGGCTGTCTGTCTGTCTGTCTCACATACCGGGGCGTCACTCACTCACTTCTGTCAGTCCGAAAATCCGGTAGGAAGATGGGACAGAGGGGCTGTCTGTCTGTCTGTCTGTCTGTCTCACATACTGGGGCGTCACTCACTCCTGTCAGTCCGAAAATCCGGTGGGAAGATGGGACAGAGGGGCTGTCTGTTTGTCTGTCTGTCTGTCTCACACACCGGGGCGCCACTCACTCCTGTCAGTCCGAAAATCCGCCGGAAAGATGGGACAGAGGGGCTGTCTGTCTGTCTGTCTGTCTGTCTCACATACCGGGGCGCCACTCACCACTTCTGTCAGTCCAATGCTGTCATGGGGGCTGCTGGCCTGCCTTGTCCTCCCCAGGATCTGGGTGTCCTTCCTAATTCCCGGGAATTGCCATTGTCTTTCTTAAATTAAAGCGCACAGAGTTGGTCTTTAGGTCCTTGCTTGCTATTTCCAAATGACTGAGGCATGCTAAAGCCCGTCATCTGCCGTCCTGGAAAAAACATCCTTGCATCCTTTAGAGAAATGGCACTTGGTGTTGATACATGGTGTTTCTACATTGCTGAATTCACTTTAAAAATATGTGTATGTTTTTAAATCTACATTTGTATTTGAGACTGGTGTAAAGTTATCTTTTCTTCTACTGTATTTGTGCAATTTTGGAATCAGTTATATTAATATACTAAATGAGTTGGGAATTTTTCTTTTTTACTATTATCCAAAAAAATTATAAAAGACATGAATCATTGCTTTCTTATACATTTAGTAAAAACCTCCTCGTGTCCTTTTGTGGACAGGTGGTGAGAGATATTTTTACTGTAAATGTAATTTGCGTGTTTTTCACCTGTGAGGCGGAGGTTGCGGTGAGCCAAGATTGTGCGACTGCACTCCAGCCTGCGTAACACAGCAAGACCCTGTCTCAAAAAAAGAGAGAAAATCAACTTAAAATGCACTCCTTGAATATTTCTGAGTGTATTTTTATACCACGTATGTTCCTTGAACTAACTTCTTTTCTTTTCTAGGAAGAACTGGAACTATGATTTGTGCCTTCCTTATTGCCTCCGAAATATTTTTAACTGCAGAGGTATGAAAGATGTTCTACAAACTTTGTCTTATGATAACTGAGTTTGCTAGTTCTGATACATCACTGGTAGGACGTTAAGATGATTATTTTAGTCATGATGCTTAGTAAAATTGTAATTCGAGAAGCAGTTTTTAGAAACTCTGTTTTCGATACTTTCTTGTTTACCATGCACTGGTTAGTAGCTGACTTAAGAATCTCTTTGGGCCGGGACAAGAGTGAGGTCAATGGGGTGCAAAATTTAAGGGAATGCTAAAAATTGCGATCATTAAAATAAATAATTTTAATGCAATATTTTAACAATAAAAATTAATGCAAAAAATTTATGATGTATACAATATCAACATTTTAAATAAAGACAAGACCTGTTGGGGAAGGATTAAGGTGAGGGGAGTAAAACCATGTTACACAAATAAAAAAAATTCAGTAATCAAGATGCTTCCCTCACTTCACCTGGCCCTGCTCTTACTCCTGCCAGTACCATGACTTCTTCCTTCCTCGTGAGAATAGTATCAAGCTTAATTAGATGACTCCAGCCTTGACCATCCTCACAACTCTTAGGTAGATAAAAAGCAACATTTCACAACTCAGAACAAAGCCTCTCCTGAATGTAAATGTCTTTGCTTAGTCAAGACATGGAGTCTGTGACCTCTAGAAATTTCTGATAAGACAAGGTGGGCTGTTTCCACTTAAAGCAGAGTTCTCAGTCATTTTTCTTTCTGCCATCTTCTTGCTGAGATGCTGCCATTTCCAGCAGCTCCGCTCGAGTTGTTTGGCCGACAGTCTCGGGAAGAGGTGGTGGTTACGCACAATGCCCAGCACTCAAGTTCCACCACCTTTTGTTTCTCTAATTTGAGATACACAGATTTTGAAAATGGATGTTCTAGGATGGTGTTTTTCAAGCTATGGATCATGATTTATCAGTGAGTTGTAAAATAAAGTTACTGGGTTGTAACTGACATCTTTTAAAAATAAAGTGGAATTAGACCAGAATAGAAAATATCAAAAGGTTTAAATATTGGTGTGGGTGTGTGTGTGTGTGTCTCCTAGGTTTATTAATGTGGATTGCAGCTTAAAAAACAAACGTTCGACAGTCATTGACAGCTATTGATCCGGAGCCCTAGACTGAGATCCAGGGACCTGTATTCCAGGCCTGAGCTGCCTCTAACTGGCTGCAGCATCTCCAGGGCAGATTGCTTGGTTTTCTTTTGGTCTCACTGTTGTCATTTGTAATATGGAAAGAAGGGTTGGACCAGATGCTTTCTAAGGTCTTTCCAGCTCTAAAATTTTATGAATTTGTGAATGCTTGAATGAGAGAAGTCCTAATTTTGTTATTTTGGGTAGCCTCTACCCAAAGATCACTGCGGCCGGGCACGGGTGGCTCACATCTTTAATCCCAGCACTTGGGAAGCTGAGGCAGGCGGATCTCTTGAGGTCAGGAGTTTGAGAGCACCCCGGCCAACACGGTGAAACCCCTATCTCTACTAAAAATACAAAAAATTAGCTGAGCATGGTGGTACACACCTGTAGTCCCAGCTACTCAGAAGGCTGAGGCAGTAGAATCGCTTGAACCCAGGAGGCAGAGGTTGCAGTGAGCTTAGATCCTGCCGCTGTACTCCAGTCTGGGTCACAGAGCAAGACTACCAAAAAACAAAGAAACAAACAAATCACTGACTTTAGGAAAGAAGGTGGGCGTAGAAACACTAAGGGTACCTAATCTAGGAAAGGAAAGAGTGCAGATGAACCATGGTTGGATTGTACCCTTTTTTTTGTAGGAAAGCCTATATTATTTTGGAGAAAGGCGAACAGATAAAACCAACAGCAGTAAATTTCAGGGAGTAGAAACTCCTTCTCAGGTAAGTTTTCTTTTGAAAAGTGGGAGTTTTTTTAGGGGAGTGGGTTAAGATTGCCGCCTGTTACTTGGTTTCATTTTAGACCCTGGTGATCAGGCAGCAGCAGTTGGGTGCCCTGCAACAGGCCTTGGTCCCTCCTGAGTCTGAGGGTCAGGCTTCAGGTGCTGCCCACATGCTGGGGACTCTGGCTTCTCCCCAGAGCACCTGCTTTCTGGTCTATCCTGGTTATTGTTTACGGAGCTCAGGAGTTGATTATTTTCCCAAAGTAGGAAGGTCCAGTACCCAAGGCTGCAGGACCCTGAAGTTTATCTGAAATCACCAGCCTTTGATTTCAGTGTAAAAAAGATCCAAGTCCTTCACAAACCCTTACTAGGGCAATTCAACCCTTGCAAAACATCACAAAGACTGTTTTTGGATGACTCCTGGTGTGTGTGTGTGTGTGTGTGTGTGTGTGTGTGTGTGCGCGCGCGCGTGTGTGTGTCTTTTCTGTGTGTTGTCGGGAAGGTGTATTTTACAAGAGAAAATAAAAGGGGAAATAAACTTTCCAAAACCCCTTCCGTACACCAGACAGTGTTGCGCTTTCACATCTCTCGTTTAACACCCATAACACCCATAGGAAACACACACTGTTACTCTGTTTTTTGTTTTGGAAACATTTTGTTATGGAAAATTTTAATCATATACAAAAGTCCAGAGGATCATACAGTATATCCTCACATAGTCATCACATTGCTGCAACAGTCATTTCAGCCTGCAGCCAGCCACACTTTATCCATTCTTTGCCCGCTCCACTCACACCTCCCAGCCCCACTCTCCACTCTTACTTTCCCTAAATCTGAGTTATTGGCCGGGCGCGGTGGCTCAAGCCTGTAATCCCAGCACTTTGGGAGGCCGAGACGGGCAGATCACGAGGTCAGGAGATCGAGACCATCCTGGCTAACACGGTGAAACCCCGTCTCTACTAAAAAAATACAAAAAACTAGCCGGGCGAGGTGGCGGGCGCCTGTAGTCCCAGCTACTGGGGAGGCTGAGGCAGGAGAATGGCGTAAACCCGGGAGGCGGAGCTTGCAGTGAGCCGAGATCGCGCCACTGCACTCCAGCCTGGGTGACAGAGCCAGACTCCGTCTCAAAAAAAAAAATAAATAAAATAAAATAAAATAAATAAATAAATCTGAGTTATTTTAAAGGAAATTTCAGCCGTCAGATCATTTTATCCCACAAGCATTTTAGTATGACCTTTAAGTACTCTTAAAACAAGAACAAACCTTAACACTTTTTATCATGTCTAAAAATATTATACCTTAAAAATCCTTAATATCAAATTTGTAGTCCATGTTTGTTTCCAAAATTGTCTTAAAATCTTTGAAAATTTAGTTTGTTTAATCAGAATTCAAACAAAGTCCACATATTTCATTTGGTTGCTGTGTCTCCTAAGTCTCTCTTAAGAATCTAAGTTCAGAGATTTCTCACCATTTTTTATTACTTGTAATTTGTTTATTGCAGAAACCAGGGTGTTTATCCTATAGCATTTATAACATTCTAGACTTTGCTGAACTATTCTAAGAGTTGTATAATCACTATCTCATTTACTATTCTCAGTAACTCTATGAGTAGGCACTGCTATGATTCTCATCTTATAAATTAGAAAATTGAGGTTCAGAGAAAGTAACTTTTGAACCAAGGACTGAAATCTCGATGTCAGTCTCTGAAGCTCGTGCTGTGCACAGCCTCATTTATTTTGCCTTTTCTATGTTGCCCCTGAAACCGAAGTGAGAGTGGGTTGGGAATTCCTAAATAGATTGGGATGAGGCTGTAAATGAGTTTTTCTGTCAGTGGTGGGAGCTGAGTAAGTACTCTTGGCCCCATTAGAAGAACACTGTAACTACTGGCCCCAAACCTTGAGTTTGGGCCAGAAGAACTCAGCCTTATCCACTGATACTTCCCTCCCACACCCAAGCCCAAAACAAAACAAAGATAGTCATAGACCCTAAGCTAAAAGTAACAGGTGAATTTACTGAAGTGCAGCCCTAATCATGCCATTTCCATGCTCAAAATCTATACTATGTCCCCACTGCCAATGGCAATAAACTACATGTTTCAACCTGGCACTCAGGAGCCGCAGTTTGACTTTTCCAGCCTTTTCTTCCGCTGTGTGCATGCACACATCCCACACTCCACACATTTAGACTGTGTGCTGTTTCCCAGCCTATGGACACTTGATACCCTCATGCCACTGCTCGTGCCCCTTTTCCTAGAGTCCCTTTCCCTTCTCAGCCTGAAGTCATCTCTTGCTTTTTCAATCTTAAAGCCCTTTGTGTTTCTTTTAGGGACCACGTCACTTTGTGTTACTCTCTAGTTATTTGAAGTGGTGACTTCTGTATCCCTTTTAAAGGCAAAGCCCATGGCTTACCCATCTTTCCACCCCTTTCTCATAATATCTTCTTTGTTTGTAGTGAGTGCCTCCTATGTGTTGGTTGTATTAATTTCTACTAGAAGTCCATGTTGTCTTAGGTTGTAGGAGAAGGAAGCATGGGAGTACAAGCAGCATGGGGGCCCTGGTGGTTTACAGGCCTTAGGGAAAGGTGGAGAATCTAGTGGCAGAAGTTAAGGGGATGCTAGATGGAGCTCCTTCACCAACTCTCCCCACACATCTCCCCATCCCCATTTCTTCTGCAGTCCTGCATAGTTTCCCTAACTTTAGTCCAGAACTAGCACAACAAAGGCTGCAACTGAATCTTCTCTGATTCACTGAAAAAGCAACACAGGGACTCAGCTGCACGTGTGAGAGCTCTGTTGGCAAGACCTCAGGACAGAGTGCCCTCTGTGTCTGCTGGTGATTCTCAGACACCATCACATTCTGATCCGGCGCTGTGGGCCATTCTACTGACTACATCTACTCCTAAGTTAAGGTGACTCAAGCCTGTAATCTGAGCACTTTGGGAGGCCGAGACGGGCGGATCACGAGGTCAGGAGATCGAGACCTTCCTGGCTAACACGGTGAAACCCCGTCTCTACTAAAAAAAAAAAAAAAATACAAAAAACTAGCCGGGCGCGGTGGCGGGCGCCTGTAGTCCCATCTACTCGGGAGGCTGAGGCAGGAGAATGGCGTGAACCCGGGGGGCGGAGCTTGCAGTGAGCTGAGATCCGGCCACTGCACTCCAGCCTGGGCGACAGAGCGAGACTCCGTCTCAAAAAAAAAAAAAAAAAAAGAACTTTCATGAGCCTTCCTCATGACTGGCCCTTTCTAAAGGAAAGTATGGCAGTTAGTTGCTTTAATGAACATTTCCCAATGGGTTAGTTACTTTAATGAACATTTCCCAATGGGTAAGGAACAGTCTGTGAACTTACGAGGTTTTTTTTGTTTTGTTTTGTTTTTAATTTTTGAGACAGAGTCTTGCTCTGTCGCCCAGACTGGAGTGCATTGGTGCAATCTCAGCTCACTGCAACCTCGACCTCGCGTTCACGCGATTCTCCTGCCTCAGCCTCCCGGGTGGCTGGGTTATAGGGGCCCATCACCACACATGGCCTATTTTTGTACTTTTAGTAGAGACAGGGTTTCACCCTGTTGGCGAGGCTGGTTTCAAACTCCTGATGCCAGGTGATCTGTCCACCTCGGCCTCCCAAAGTGCTGGGATTACAGGCAGGAGCCAGCATGATGGCCAACTTTTGAATTCTGAACCAGTTGATTCAGGACCAGAGCTCTTCACTACCTTGAAGAAAGATTCAGGGGAGAGCCATTGTGAACAGCTTGCCCCGGGGAAAGGACAAGGCTAAGAGAATTCTAGGGCTTCTTTGTGAAAACAGAATTGAGCAAATGCAAAGTGAAGAAATTCTAGCTGTCAGGAACCAGAGAAGAATGACAGGAAACCTGCTACTGAGGTATGGAGGCATCCTCTGGGGTTTTCACTTATACCATCTTCTCTCATGCCCAGGAAGCTGCTCTTCACCAAACCCCAAGCCTTCCTCCAACTCAGCCACAGCTAAGCTTCTCTCTGGACACTGATGATGCTGTAACTGTTCTGTCGTGCTGATTAGATGCCGTCTCAACCATAGGCAGCCTATAAACAGGACCTGGCTCCATCTTTGTTACTTCCCCATTGCTCTGAATTCAGTATTTTCCCATCGAGGTAGATAGTTGCTCTGAATTCAGTATTTTCCCCTCGAGGTAGATAGTTGCGAGGCAGCATCCCGAAAAACGCCTGGTTATATAAGGGCATCCAGTAAATGTTTTCTTAATTACTTACCTCCTTTACAAGCTTTAGGCAAAAAAAAAAAAAAAAAAAAGAAATGCTGACTTTAGACTTTTCATCTCCGCTTAAAGTAAGGTTTCTGTTGCTTTTCAGAATAGATATGTTGGATATTTTGCACAAGTGAAACATCTCTACAACTGGAATCTCCCCCCGAGACGGATACTCTTTATAAAAAGATTCATTATTTATTCGATTCGTGGTAAGTGCTTTATGTATAATTGAAGAATTGGGCAGGAGGGCCAATGTTCCCACTCTGGGAGGATTTCACTCATAGTTGTATATACAGATGATCTGACTCACACCTGTCTTCTTACATGTCCTCACACGTGATCTCCTCCTTCTGTATGCCCCTCCTCCTGCAATTGCCCATTGATTGCCAGCCCTTAGATGTTCTTCACTTTTTCTTTTCCATCACCAATTTGGGGGACTTCATCCCCTTCCTGTCTCTCTTGTTCTCGTTGCTCCTCTGGTCTCAACGCAGGGTGGACTTTTCAGGGCAGAGTGGGCCTCTGATGAGGGAGGAGGACCATGTGCCCTCAAAACTGCTTATTTCTCACAACCACCTCTAGTTCAGAGTTTGCCTTGGTGGAGGTGTCTCCAGATCTATCATTTTCTCACCTTCTTTTAGAGGCATATTTTTTTCTCATCACCTTGGGCTCTCCCTTTCCCCTCTCTCCTCCATCTGTAACCGTCTCACTCACAGCTTACACTCAGGGGAGGTGGGAAAGCAGGATGTGTCTGCGTGGAAGGGATGGGGCCTCACCACTCCCACTGCCAGAGAGGTAGCAGTGAGGCAATACTTCGGAACCCCTAAGGCAAACCTCTTCTGGCAGCCAGCTTGTGGACCTGAGATGGTGCCAGTGCTGGGTGCTATAGGTGCCGTGGTGCCAGGATGCTGGTGTCTACACAGCCAGCCTAGGATTTTTAGCCTTCTGAGTTTAGTTCTACATTTCACTGATTACTGGTCGACATCAATAGAAAGAAGTTCTGCACCAGGAACTGAGGCAAGAAACTGTGATTTCTAATGACAAATGAATATCATGGTGTTAGTGAAAACAAAATTAAATGAAAAGAAAACAAACAGCATATGAGATGATCTATCAGAGATAGTTAATCCACTAGTTTATTAAGATATTTGTTTTAATTTTCTACCTTTAGTTTTGTACATATTTGAATTAAAATTAAATGTAGAGTTGAGAGGCAAGCAATAAAAGAATTAATTGACTGAGAAACCAAGTCTTTGAGGAAATGCTAAGGGAAGTGGGTCATTTGAATTGAAAAAAAGGAACAAAAAGGCTTTGTAAATATATACTGAACACCATGGGAATTTTTGAATATAACTATCCTCTATTTTTATAGAGATTGCATCAGGAACTGGCCTTAAAGTAGGGCCAACGTAGTTAAACTACAGTATTTATTATTAAGAATCATTATGATCAGAAGGCTGAAGAAAGCAACACATTAGCAAGAAAGGTTGCAAGTCACCTTCCCTGAATTTTCTCTGTTTCTTTTCTTTTCTTTTTTTTTTTTTTTTTTTTTTTTTTTGGAGACAGAGTCTTGTTCTGTTGCCCAGGCTGGAGTGCAGTGGTGTGATCTTGGCTCACTGCAACCTCTGCCTCCCAGGTTCAAGCAATTCTCCTGTCTCAGCCTCCTGAGTACCTGGGATTACAGGCATGTGTCACCATGCCTGGCTAATTTTTGTATTTTTAATAGAGATGGGGTTTCACCATCTTGGCCAGGCTGGTTTAGAACTCCTGACCTCAAGTAATCCACCCACCTTGCCCTCCCAAAGTGCTAGGATTACAGGCGTGAGCCACCATGCCCGGCCTACCTTCCCTAAATATTTTTTCTGGAAAGATAAAGTCATGGGATTCTAAGTCTTTGAAGCTGAACTGTATGTATTTTTTTTTCTCTTCTCTAGTCTTATAAAATCTGCTTTACGAGACAGAACTTGGCTTGAAACCTTGTCTTTCAAAGACAAAATCCATGCAAGACCAAATAAGTAACTATTGATAGATTGTTAGCTTGGATAATTTTTTCTCTTTTTAATCCATTATGTTAATTGGTGAGACATATTGATCTTCACGCTAATCAACCTACCTTTGTAATTTCATTTAGGTGTTGGAACAGGCGGTGTATGTGATCTAAAAGTCCGAATAGTAATGGAGAAAAAAGTTGTCTTTTCCAGTACTTCATTAGGAAATTGTTCGGTAAGAGAAAACATGTGAATTGAAAAAAATCTGATGTTTAAGGCTGAATGTCAAACCAGCAATGTTCACCTCCCTAAACTATCACTCACCATAAAGAGATTCCCTAACGCTTTCTGGTTACCATCAACGTGGTGTCACTGGGTTTGGATGCAAACCAGAGATAAATTAACCTGTTTGCTCAAGTTTTTTTCAGGGTGCTTTCCAGAATTTATTTCTCTTCAGTGTTGCTTTGCCTTTCACACTTCCACAGACTCTGAGCATGTTCCCAGGAATGTATTAAGGATTTTAATTTACATATCTGGTCATTTTTAGCGAATTCTCTTCTTCTCAGTCATTTTATCTTTTATTATATAGCACTGATTCTAAAATTTTAGTGTGCATGAAAACCACCAAAGAGCTTGTAAAGATTTACATTCCTAGGTTGTACCCCCAAAGTATGATTCGGGAAATCTGGAATAGGGCCCAGGAACCATAGACTTAGGAATGTCCCATGTGATTCTAACTCAGAGGTTCTGTGGGATGACCCTGTGAGAAACAATGCAAGAGTGAATGAACTGGGGAGGAACCTCTTTATCCAAAGCAAAAGGGACCTGGTAGTCAGTGTTTTGCTACAATGAAGAAATGCCTACAACTATATACCTTTTCTGAAATAGTAATAAAGCATCCTTCATGTCTAATAACCATAAACTTTTAGAATTTCTACCCAGGCCTTTGTCTCAAATTCTCCTATTACTGATCCTGTTCCCTGCCACCCCCTCCCCTCTCCGCCACCCACTTTTTTTGGCGTCTCCCGACTGAGGGCATTCACCCAGGCCTGACCTTTGGCTTTCTGTTCTTAGCAAATACTTTATTCTTAAAGAATGACCCATTCCCCTTGCTTCAACTGTTACTTGTTCATGTACCGAACAGATATTTATGAGCACCCACTGAGTTGTAGATGCGGGAGCTACAACATGAACAGTTTCCACTCTGACTCAAATGCATCAGCCAGTCCGAGTTATCAGTGAGCTTTCTCTCTGCTTCTGCAAGTGGCACCAGCTTCTTCCACTCAGGCCTTGGGCTTTGATTCTCTTCGCCTCGGCACCTAAATCCAGTCAGTCATCAGTCTCTGTAGATTATGCCTCTGACAGTTCTCTGTGTTCTTCTTTTCTGTTCTCACTGCCACTCATTGTCCAGAATCTCCTTTGCTCATGCCTAGATTTCTGCAGTGGTCTCCTTACCCTTTCTTTCTCCTTATACAATGCAATGTATAGAGTCCTGAAATATGCATCCTGAAATATTGCTCTGATTGTGAAAAATTGTAGGTCGAGCAGAAGACACACTGTGTGCCCATGGTTAGAGTCAGTTCACACCTTTTGCTCAATGTCCTTATCTGTCAAATCAATATCACATCTCAAGTGTAATGGGAATTAAATTAGATAATATATAGAAAGTTTCTTTGTAAACTGTAAATCACTAAATAGTGTTATGTGTGATAATTATCAGGCCTCTCTGTCCCATAGGAAATGCCCCATTGTATTTTTCAACACCTTCACTCTTATATCCTTGGCTCTTGAGCTCTTGAGACATAATAGCCCTGACTTAATACCTGAGCTTTTTCTCATCAGTAGCTTGACCAGCAGACTTCATTCCAAATAAACTGGGTCATCCCTTTTGGCTCTTGGAACACAACTCTAATTTAGTTAGTTAGTTAGTTGGTTATTTCTTTCGTTCCTTCCTTTCCTTTTTTTTTTTTTTTTTGTTGTTGTTGTTTCGTTTTCTTGAGCCAGGGTCTCATTCGGTCGCCCAGGCTGTAGCGCAGTGGCGTGATCATGGCTCACTCACTGCAGCCTCAACCTCCTGAGCTCAAGCAATCCCCCAATTTTTTATTTTTTATTTTTTGTAGAGGCTGGGACTTGCTATGTTGCCCAGGCTGGTCTCACCCCTGGGCTCAAGCAACCTGTCCCACCTCAGCCTTGCAAAGTGCTGGGATTATAAACATGAGCCACACTGCCCGACATTGTTTGTTGTTGTTTTTCCAATTTTTTTCTTTTTTTCTTTTTCTTTTTTTTTTTTTGAGATGGAGTTTTGCTCTTGTTGCCCAGGCTGGAGTGCACTGGCACAATCTCAGCTCACCACAACCTCTGCCTCCTGGGTTCAAGCGATTCTCCTGACTCAGCCTCCCAAGTAGCTGGGATTACAGGCATGCGCTACCATGCCCGGCTAATTTTGTATTTTCAGTAGAGACGGGGTTTCTCTCTGTTGGTCAGGCTGGTCTTAAACTCCCGACCTCAGGTGATCCACCCACCCCAGCCTCCCAAAGTGCTGAGATCACAGGCGGGAGCCACCACGCCCGGCCCATTTTTCTAATTTCTACTTTGTGTTATTGCTGGTCTTTTTCCCTCCGTTTGGACTGGATTCTGTTTTCAGAGCTCTTCTTCCTTTATCTAAACTGCTTCATGCCCAATTCGGTTTCTACCTCCTTAATGAAATTTTCGCATCCTGCACCTTCTGTTAACTAGCCCCTAGCAGTGCGTAACAGCACACCCAGTCTTTGTCATACAGATTGAGTTGTGTACCATTCTACTATTGTTTCTTATGTGTACAGCTCCCTGAAGGGGCCAACTGAGTCTGCACCTCTTATGTTTTTCACAGGGCCTCCCATAGACCTTGCCTATTGTGGGTGCCATTATTTACATGAGAGTGAGTCAAAGAAATAGCTTCAAAGTCATTCATTCCAAAACTTGACCTATCTTTGGTCACTCCATCCAGCAGCCTGCATTGGTCAAGTTCAAAGATCCCATTGACAAACACAAGAGTTCTGATAAAACATGATGAGCAGGGGGACCCTACTCTCCTCCTCCCTTGGGAGGGGCATGCAGGCCAACCCCCAAGTGTTACAGACCCCCGTTGTTATTTTTTAAATTTAGAAAATAAAAAACCATGATGAATTACACATTGCTTTTTGAATGTCAATGCTAGCTTTAACATTGTGAGCTTCTTAATGTATTCTCAAAAAAGGCCCTAACACATGAACATCAAATGACACATGTTAAATAATAACATTTAATTGATTAAAGTCTAATAGAAAATTCAATGCTTTTTAAAAGTGAAGCACTTTGGAAAAGTGCCTCATGGCTGAGCCTGTAATCCCGGCACTTTGGGAGGCCAGGGCGGGTGGATCACGAGGTCAAGAGATTGAGACCATCTTGGCCAACATGGTGAAACCCCATCTCTACTAAAAATACAAAAATTAGTTGGGCGTGGTGGCACATGCCTGTAGTCCCAGCTACTTGGGAGGCTGAGGCTGGAGAATCGCTTGAACCCAGGAGGTGGAAGTGCAGGCAGCTGAAATCATGCCACTGCACTCCAGCCTGGTGACAGTGAGACTGTCTCAAAAAAAAAAAAAAAAAGTGGTTCATGATAACCCTCAAACATGTTGGCCTTTAAAAGACATAAACAACAGGTCGGGTGCAGTGGCTCATGCCTGTAATCTAGCACTTTGGGAGTCCCAGGCGGGCAGATCACTTGAAGCCAGGAGTTTGAGACCGTGCTGGCCAATAGAGTGAAACCCCATCTCTACTAAAAATTCAAAAATTAGCTGGGTGTTGTGGCATGTGCCTATAGTCCCAGCTACTCGGGAGGCTGAGGCACAAGAATCACTTGAACCTGGGAGGCAGAGGTTGCAGTGAGCCGAGATCACACCACAGCACTTCAGCCTGGGTGACAGTGAGACTCTGTCTCAAAAAACAAAACACACACACACATACAAACAACAGTATTGCAACTAGAAAAGGTTATTCATAATTATTTATACATGTGGTGATTGGGCTGTGAAACCAAAAGTACTTGATAAATATAGGACGTCATGATAAGTGAAAAGGAACTGCATTGTTACCATTATCTAGGTTCATAGTTCTCAGCTCCATGTGTTCATTCGCAGATATTGCATGACATTGAAACAGACAGAGTGTTAATTGATGTATTCAACGGTCCCCCTCTGTATGACGACGTGAAGGTACAGTTTTTCTCTTCGGTGAGTGATCACAAAATAGCCTCTGCTGTTGTTCTTGTCTGGTCTAATGATTTTATTTAAGATTTGCTTTACTACAATTCCCAACAAGGGAGGGGGAGGAAAACAATAAATCAGATCTATAACAAATTTTTTTAAAGGAGCATATGTAATGTAAATTTTTGTTCATTTGTTTTTTTCTAAATTGTAAATTTTCTACATTTTTCTAAATTTACATGTATTCTCAAATACAAAACATATAAAATAAACAAAAAAAGTAAAAGCCAAGATGCTAAAAAAAAAAACCAAAAAAACTCAAAGGTATGTTTTACTGCATAGCAATGATTACGTTTTGTTTTGCACCTTTTTTAAAAAATTAAGAAATTGAGACAGGGTCTCACTCTGTCACCCAGGCTGGAGTGCAGTGGCACAATCATAGCTAACTGTAGCTTCAGCCTCCTGGGCTCAAGCAATCCTCCCACCTCAGCCTCCTGAGTAGCTGGGAGCACTGACTGGAAAGAGAGTTAGGTTTGGGTGACACAGTTGGGTGAAACAGAGAAGGCAGCACAATACAACACATGAAATAACCAAAGCAGTTTTTTATTAATTCCAGAGAGAAGAGAGCAACATGCTTTGCAGGGCCAACTGGAAGGGGGATCCATCCAGACCTGTGCTCCACTGATGGGTGGGGAGCAATAGCGAGAGAGAGGGAGGGACCTGAGAGTGGAAGCCTTTATTGGGATGTGAGGTGCTACCTGAGCAGGTTTCCTGTGGGGAGGTCTAATTTGGTTTAACGCAAGCAGCCATGAGTCTCTGCTGTGACTGAGAGGTGGTTACTGATATATCCACATGGTCCCTGCAGAGTATGGGGGTCTGTGGGTTGAGTCAAGTAGGTTATATCCAGCTGTCCCATGATGAAGTGGTCACCAGGAGAAGGTTGTATGAGGCAGATATCAGCATCAGTCACATGGAGAAACCGGGAAGTGGTAAACTGGAAACTGCTGAGGATGACTGAACCCCACTTCTGATATCAGAAAGTCCAATTTATATTTAAAAGGGATGCTGAGGCAACAAAAAAATTATCAGAATTCACTACAATATACTTGGGTATATGTAGGCATAAGTCCTTAGTAGAGTCTGTTTGGTAGTATCTAAACCAGATTCAAATATCAGCATCTAAGTTAAATACCTATCATGGGAAAAATACTATTCCTTGAAAATGTTGATAGAAACAGCAAGAGAATACAATAGCATTTTCTTCAAGCCTCCTCCTTTGTGTCTTGGGTATATTGTTATAGATTGCAGAGTGCTACATATTTAATGGTTATAATTGTTTGATAAATATATAAAGGAATAAAGGAAGGAACTTTTAATTTCTTTGGAATGATTAGTTCTTGGTATCAGTTTTACTTTGAAATTTTTTTTTTCCTTTTTAGAATCTTCCTAAATACTATGACAATTGTCCGTTTTTCTTCTGGTTCAACACATCTTTTATTCAAAGTAACAGGTATGAATATAATATAAACCCATAGAAACAGCCTAATCTTCAATGTCTATGCATAAGGTGTGATGGCAAGTCTTTTGCTGGTTGTCATAAACTTAATTTATAGAAAGCAAAAAGTCCTTGAACCACCATTGTTCATTGCCTTACTCCTCTTACTTTGGTTATTTTAAGAATACGTTTGTTCTTGAGACCCACTGTTGCAGTATCCTCAAGGTCCATGCCATAGGACTGTGTTATGAGTTCAAAAGCATTATAATCAGATCTTAAGTGTGGTAGAAAATTCCTCTTAGAGAAGTTCAATATAAGTCTACTCAGCACCTTCAATATGTCACGTCCCTGTCCCTAGGTGCTGATTTACCAATGATGAACCACCACCAAATTTTGTGCTAAAGTAAGGCGGGACCTAGGGAGGCTTCAGCTAGCTGAAAAGCTGACTGACACACTTGTATCTAGGAGAAGTTACAAGACACAGTATTAAGGAATATAGCTAAAAAATATCATTAAGTAATAGTCTATTTAAATAGCCATTTAAATGTGGCTTTCTAAAAACTGAAATGGGAAAACTTTCTGAAAAATTATTAATTGGGCTTGGAGATTATTGTTCCAAAAAAAACCTTCTACCATACTTGGAAACTCATTTCTCAGTGGATAGAAGTTCTCTAAAGTATCATTTGTTTTGTGATGGTGAAAAATTGAGATTTTTTGTGTGTGTCAACCATACTCTTCAATACAAAAGGACAAAAATTTTTTGACTTAGTTAGGTCAGCATTGAAAAGTGGCTATGATTATATGTGGCATGAATTGATAGTTATTGTTACATCCAGTGCTAATCTTTTCTTCAAATGTGCACTGCATCTAGTAACTCCTTAAGTCCAGCAAGGCAACGGTAAATTAAACCTCTGGCCTCCACACTTGCAATGCAAAACATTCATGGATTTTGATACAGTGAACTTTGGATTTGATGGAAATTTTTTACAAGTGTTTTTTTTTTTTTGGATGCATACAAACAATAAGCTTTTTCTTCTGACATGAGCAAAGTCCCTCAAAGTGAGAGCTGGGTGGAGCTTCATTTGATGCTGCTCCTCAAAAGGGGTTCTTGCTAAAGGATAGTTTTTTTCCTTTAAAACACAATGTTCATTTTGGAGAAGTGATAAGCTAGATCACTTTTATTCTTACTTTTATATAAATTTCTAAAGATTTCTGTAACATTTAAATTCACATACTACTTGGTAAACCTGTTTTTGTTACTTATGAGATTGTTGTTTAGCCAAAAACACTAACTTCTATCATTTAGAATGCTAGGCATAAATGGGTTAACCAATTTATGCCTAGTGTTCCATTATTGGAACTCTCAGCATGTGGGAGTTATATCCCACTGCTCAAGGTCATTTCCAAGGTCTGAGTGTAAAAATTCAAAAAAATTGCAAACCTCACACATAAAAGAGATACAGTAGTTTATTACTGGGTTTTCATTCATGTCTATCCTGACTGATTTCTGTCACATTTAGAAATGTAGATATTTAATTAAACTTGGATGCCATTAATTCCATATAAAGCAATGGTAAGAGAGTCAGCATGTGTTACTCATGTGTTGCTGAAGATTAAAGTATTTTTAAGTCTCACTAAAAAGGTGGAAGGAGCCAACTGAGACACAGAAAAGGGGCTCTGGTTCTATTCATGCTGAGGTTCTTTTTTTGTTCCAGCTCTAACGTGGGTACCCAACTGCATGGCTTTTCCGTTAGCCCCGATAGAAAATGTAATAATTAGTCCGGGCGCGGTGGCGCAAGCCTGTAATCCCAGCACTTTGGGAGGCCGAGACGGGCGGATCACGAGGTCAGGAGATCAAGACCATCCTGGTTAACACGGTGAAACCCCGTCTCTACTAAAAATACAAAAAACTAGCCGGGCGAGGTGGCGGGCGCCTGTAGTCCCAGCTACTCGGGAGGCTGAGGCAGGAGAATGGCGGGAACCCGGGAGGCAGAGCTTGCAGTGAGCTGAGATCCGGCCACCGCACTCCAGCCTGGGCGACAGAGCGAGACTCCGTCTCAAAAAAAAAAAAAAAGAAAATGTAATAATTTTTTTTTCTATTCTTAGGCTTTATCTACCAAGAAATGAATTGGATAATCCACATAAACAAAAAACATGGAAAATTTATCCACCACAATTTGCAGTGGAGGTACTTTTTGGTGAGAAGTGACTTACAATTACGTTGTAGCTGGATCCGATTAAGTATAGTTCCCCCTTCCCCTTCTGGGAAAGAATTATGTTCTTTCCAACCCCTGCCACATGTTCATATGTCCTAAATCTTCCTTGATGATATATCTGTATTTATATATGTTTACATATGTTCTTGATAAATCTATTAAATATATAGAGATAAAACGTCAGTTTTTTTTTCTTTTTTGAAGGCACATACTTCACAGTTTCCGTCTTGTATTTACATAAATTTGGAACACAGTATGCAGGAACAGTCAGCATCATTTTTGAAGAACTTTGAAATAGAACTTTCATATCAAAGACTTGAGATATTTAAAAATTGTGATTGCCTAGCACCCACTTACATATTTTTGGTCAAGTATTTATTCCCTGCTGTGGTTCACATTTGTAATTTCAGATTGATTAGAAAGCTAATTTATATATTTTTCTTCCCCTTCATTTACAAACTGTTAACAGATTGGCAACAAAGACTAAGTTTTAAATCCGGAAGAGAGAAATGTTTCACACAGGCAGTCCCCCAACTCCCAGCACACCCTCTCTCTTTCCAGACATTCAATAGGTAGCTTACTTAACAAGCTTCCTTTAATTACACACAGACACAGGGGTTGGGGTAAGAAGATTGTGGTAAATATGAAGGATAAGTAATCTTTGGTAACTTCTGCTTTTGTATAAAATTGTAAGTGAAGTCAAAAGAAATACGTGTTCTTAGAGTAATCTAGGCGTATTATTTTGAAATCCACTACTCCCGCTCACAACCAGCTTCACCTAAGCTTGGGGAACTCTGAAGGGAGTTACCTTTTCGTTACAAACACTGGTTAGCCTTATGTCTACAGGAAACCATTATTATTTCCTCTTTGGTGCTGGATGCTACTTTAACAAATTTTTTATTTGTATTTTTTATTTTTTGAGACAGCATCTCACTCTGATTGTCAAGACTGGAGTGCAGTGGTGTGATCTTGGTTCACTGCAGCCTCAACTTCCCAGGCTCAGGTGATTCTCCCACCTCAGCCTCCCGAGTAGCTGGGAGCACATAGGCGCATGCCAGCACACCCGGCTAATTTTTTGTAATTTTAGTAGAGACAAGGTTTTGCCATTGTTGCCCAGGCTGGGCTCAAATTCCTGAACTCAAGCAATCTGCCTGCTTCAGCCTCCCAAAGTGCTGGTATTACAGGCATGAGCCACCACGCCCAGCCTGTGGGTGTTGCTTTATTCAAAATACCTTTTTTGCCACTGTATCTTCAGGCCGTGATTGTCCTTGAAAATGTTCTATTTTGGCTTTATTGACATTATTCTTATTTGAATGATTTTCCTTTTATTGGCAAGGCCCTCAACAATCTAGACCAAGGTGAGTTCATCACGAAATGAAAGGTAACAACTGGTAAGACAAGTGTCACTGCTAACACACGATACACTCATTTCTGAAAAACCCCGCACTCTACAGAAAGCACCAAAAGAAGCAGCAGTTCATGAAAATACAGGGTTTGAGAGTTCAGGGCAAATCTCTCCAGCATAGCAACTTTGTAACCAGCACACTAACCACTCGGACCACCCACGTCAGCAGCTCAAATGTCTGGAGTTTGCCATAGGAGCTTTTTAATTTTTGAGTGGAAACAGAAAAATACTTGCTGTAAGGGCTGTGAGTACCAGAGTGGCACAGAGGAGAGTAGAGCCCTGAGCCATGGTAGGCATGGAAGGCAGCAACCTGCCAGGAGCCAGGAGCCCCACTAGGCGGGTGAGTGGCCTCACTGCAGGTGATTTTTTTCTCCTCTAAATATTCCAAAAAAAGTTCCAACTGCCAGTGCAGCAGCCTAACTAAAGGCCTTTTTCCTTTACTCCCCCTGATTTGGCTCCCCTTTGAGGAAAAGATCATAGAACATACTTTCAAATTCCTTTCATGTTAATACTAAACCCTGCCATTCATATGACAGAAACATGTGTAGGCACAACATAGGTTATACTATTTCCTTTAGAATTCACACAGCAATAATCTACAGAGGGCAGATTATGTCCTGGGTTTAGGTGAATAGGGAGGAAAATACTTAGCTGGCTCAGTGAAGATTAAAGTCTGTCTTTTTCAGTACTAGAAATACAGGAAGGAAGGAAACGCCCTTTTTTATTTTAAGAATTTCACTTTTTGAAATAAGATTACCATTAAGGTTTCTCTTCCCCAGACCTCCAAGACCCACCACAATTTCTGGAAATTATGAGTTGTCACACTATTCTGCTTTTGTTTATTCAAGGAAAACTTGTTTAAGGCCTTTATGGGTATTGCTTTCTTATAATACAAAACGAATGATTCTTTGAACAACTCAAGAAACTTAGATCAGAATGATACTTATGTTTTAAATGTTTTAACTTTAATTTGACAAAAGGGGGTATGTGTGCAAGTTTGTTACATCAGTATATTGCACCTCGTTAGTGAGCATAGTGCCCAACAGGTGGTTCTTCAACCCGCATCCCTCTCCCTCCACCCCCCTCTAGTAGTCCACAGTGTCTACTGTTCCCATCCTTATGTCCAAGAGCACCTGTCTCTCATAAGTGAGAACATGTGGTATTTGGTTTTCTGTTCCTGCATTAATTTGCTTAGGATAATGGCCTCCAGCTCCAATCTATGTTGCTACAAAAGACATGATTTCACTCATGTTCATGGCTGTGTAGAATTCCAGTGCGTATGTACCACATTTTCTTTATCCAGTCCACCATTGATGGGCACCTAGGTTGATTCCATATCTTTGCTATTGTGACTAGCACAGCAATGAACTTATCAGTGTGTGTGTCTTTTGGTAGAATGGTCTTTATTCCTTTGGGTATATATCCAATAATGGGATTACTGGGTCAAATGGTAGCTCTGTTTTAAGTTCTTTGAGAAATCTCCAGACTGCTTTCCACAGTGGCTGAACTAATGTACACTCCCACCAACAATGTATAAACATTCCCTTTTCTCTGCAGCCTTGCCAGCATCTGTTGTTTTTTACCTTTTATTAACAGCCATTCTGACTAGTGCGAGAGGATATCTCATTGTGGTTTTGATTTGCACTTCTCTGACAATCTGGATATTAGACCTTTGTTGGATGCATAGTTTGCAAATGTTCTCTCCTGTTCTGTAGACTGTCTGTTGACTCTGTTGATCGTTTCTCTTGCTGTGCTAAAGCGCTTTAGTTTTATTAGGTCCCACTTGTCAATCTTTGTTTTTATTGCAATTGCTTTTGGGGACTTAGTGAAAAATTATTTCCCAAGGCCAATGTCAAGAAGGGTATTTCTGAGGTTTTCTTCTAGGATTTTTATCACTTGAGGTCTTACATTTCAATCTCTCATCTATCTCCAGTTAATTTTTGTATCTCATGAAAGGTATGGTCTGGCTACATATAGCTAGCCAGTTACCCCAACACCATTTATTGAATAGGGAGTCCTCCCCCCATTGCTTGTTTCTGTCAGCCTTGCAATATCAGATGGTTCTAAGTGTAAGACTTTCTGGGTTTTCTACTCTGTTCCATTGGTTTATATGTCTGCTTTTGTACCAGTACCATGCTGTTTCGGATACTATAGCCTTATAGTTTGAAGCCTCCGGCTTTGCCCTTTTGCTTAGATTTGCTTTGGCTATTGAGGCCCTATTTTGGTTTCACATGAATTTTAGAATACTTTTTTCTAAGTCTGTGAAAAATGACATTGGTGGTTTGATAGAAATAGCACTGAATCTGTCAATTGCTTTGGGCAGTATGGCTATTTGAATGATACTGATTCTTCCAATCCATGAGCATGGAATGTTTTTCCATTTAATTTTGTTTTCTCTGATTTCTTTCCGCAGTGTTTTGTAGCTCCTGTAGAGATCTTTCACATCCTTTGTCAGCTGTATTCGTAGGTATTTCATTTTCTTTGTTGCTACTGTAAATGGGATTCTGTTCTTGATTTAACCCTCAGCCTGGACATTCTTGGTGTATAGAAATGCTGTTGATTTTTATACATTGATTTTTTATCCTGAAACTTTGCTAAACTGGTTAATCAGTTCTAGTAGCCTTTTGGTGAGTCTTTGGTTTTCTGGATAGAGAATCATATCATCAGCAAAGAGAGATAGTTTGACTTCTTCTTTTCCTATTTGGATGCCTATTCTTTCTCCTGCCTGAGTTCTCTAGGTAGGGCTTCCAGTGCTATGTTGAATAGGAGTGGGGAGAGTGGGCATCATTGTCTTGTTCCATTTCTCATGGGGATTGGTTCCAGCTTTTGCCCATTCCGTAGGTTGGTGGCTGTGGGTTTGTCATAGATGGCTCTTATTATTTTGAGGTATGTTCCCTTGATGCCTAGTCTGTTGAGGTTTTTAACGTGAAGCGATGTTGGATTTTATCAAAAGCTGTTTCTGCATCTATTGAGATGATCATATGGTTTTTGCTTTTAGTTCTGTTTATGTGGTGAATCACATTTATTGATTTGAATATGTTGAACCAGCCTTGCATCCCTGGACTGAAGCCTTCTCGATTGTGGTTATATTAACTTATTGATGTGCTGCTGGATTCTGTTTCCTAGTTATTTTGTTAAGAATTTTTGTGTCTATGTTAATCAGAGTAATTGGCCTGAAGTTTTCTTTTTGTGTGTTTCTCTGCCAGATTTTGGTATTAGGCTGATACTGGCTTCATAGAATGAGTTAGGGAGGAGCCTCTCATCCTCAGTTCTTCAGAACAGTTTCAATAGAACTAGTTCCAGTTTTCTGTACATCTGGTAGAATTCAGCTCTGGCTTCATCTGGTCCAGGGCTTTTCCTGGTTGGTAGATTTTTTATTAATGATTTGATTTTGGAACTCGACATTTGTCTATTTAAGGTTTCAATCTCTTTCTAATTCAATCTTGGGAGATTGTATGTTTCCAGGAATTTAAACATTTCCTCTAGATTATCTCATTTGTTTGCATAGAGTTGTTTATAGTATTCTCTGAGGATCTTTTGTATTTCTGTGGGATTGGTTGTAATGTCATCTCTCATTTATGATTGTACTTATTTGGCTCTTTTTTTCTTTGTTTAGCTATCAATCAGGCTATCGGTCTTGTTTATTTTTTGCAAAAACTAACTATTGGTTTCATTGATCTTGTGTGTGGATTTTTGTATCTTGTCTTAAAAAAAAAAACAGCACTTCAAAAAGCACTTCATTCAGTGCTTCTCTAATTTTAGTTATTTCTCTTCTGCCAGCTTTGGGGTTAGTTTATTCTTTTTTTCTAGTTCCTTAAGTGCAATTCAGATTTTCACCCCGGAGTTATTCAGGAGCAAATTATATAATTTCCATGTATTTATGTAGTTTTGAGAAATCTTCTTATTACTGATTTCTGCTTTTGTCACACTGTGGTCAGAGTGTGTGCCTGGTATGATTTCAAACTTTTTGAATTTATTGAAGCTTTCTTTATGGCCAACAATGTGGTTGATCTTAGAATATGTTCTGTGTGCACATGAGAATGTTTGTTGGGCCAAGTGTTCTGTAGATGTCTATCAGGTCCAATTGGTCAACTGTCAAGTGTAAGTACAGAGTTTGTTAGTTTTCGACCTCAATGATCTGTCAGTTGCTTTCAGTGGGTTGTTGAAGTCTCCTGCTGTTATTGTGTGTCTGAATCTTTTTGTAGGCCAGGAAAAGCTTGTTTTATGAATTTGGGTGCTCCAGTGTTGGGTGCACACATATTTAGACTAAGTCTTCTGGTTGAATTGTGCCTTTATCATTCTACAAGGAATGCCCTTCTTTGTCCTTAATTTTTGTTGGTTACAAATATGTTTTATTTGGCCGGGTTTGGTGGCTCACGCCTGTAATCCCAGCACTTTGGGAGGCCGAGGCAGGTGGATCACGAGGTCAGGAGTTCGAGGCCAGCCTGACCAACATGGTGAAACCCCCGTCTGTACTAAAAATACAAAAATTAGCTCGGTGTGGTAGCACACCCCTGTAATCCCACTTATTCGGGACGCTGAGGCAGGAGAATTGCTTGAACCCAGGAGGCAGAGGTTGCAGTGAGCTGAGATTGCACCACTGCACTCCAGCCTGGGCAAGAGAGCAAGACTCCATACTAAAAAAAAAAAAAAAAAAAAAAAAATCAACCGCTTAGAATAGTACACACGTTAAGCAGATCCTACATCTAGAATGGGTTAAGCAACCATTTACAAGCATCTTCATGAGGAAATGATCACCTCTGGGTTTTTCCGGTAATATGTGAAACAAACATGGAACCAAACTGTGTTTCCCTCAACACATAACTGTCCAAATTGCATATGCAAGTAGAGGTTTATGTAAAGGCCCTGAGAGAGCTATACTCAGCCTTTTGAATTAGGTGCAGAAGGCTGCTGACCACTCTCCATTTTATCAAGGGAAAGAGCAGTGACTTCTCTATTTCAGTACAATTATGGGCAGAAATGATATGATGCAAAATAGAGGTTCTTCCATACAATTTAAGATGTAGGGTATAAGGGAAGACAGAAAAGCAAAATTCCCAAGAAATCAGAATAACTTCACGCTGGTCTTGTACTCCAAGAAACCCTGAGATGAACTATAGTCCTCAAACACCTGTGCTTGGCTCAGGCCCTCCAGGACACTTCAGTATGCATCCAACTGGCTCATCATCGACTTCCTGCTATACTCGCAGGCCAAAAAGAGTGCTCCACTGGCAGGGAATGCTCGAATCATAGTAGGTGTCACTCCAGAATATAAGGCCATTATTCCTAGAAGACAAAAGGGCAATCAAAGACTGCAGCAATCCCTCTTCTGGGGACACCCGCGCAGCTGCATAGCACAGGTATATTTACACAGGCAAAGCCAGACAAGAGCGCTAAAACCAGCAAGTCCTGGAAGGACGCATCCCCAGCTTTCCCTAAAGAGACCAACAGAAACAAAGACAAGTACCAGGTCTCCTGGCGAAACTGACTGATGCTCAGGTAACACCCCCCAATTCCATGCTTCGTTAACTCTTAGGATGCAGATGGGGCAGAGCTGAGGCCTGAGACGGCCAGACAGAGGCAACCATGGAGAGAGGGGGCCGCAGCTCTGCAGCTTCACCTGGGCAGTGGCAAGAGCACCAACCTTGAGGCTGGAGACTGGTTTATAGTATTAGTATTGCCCAGGGTGGTTATGAAGATTGAATTAGATAAGGGAGGTATAAGTACCTTGTAGAACTTTACATGTTACACAAATTTAAGGGAGGATTACTATGAGTAACAGATAAGGTGTCTATGCTCTATTTGGGACACGAAGTTTCTGTGTTACTGTTCTCTTTCTTTTTACAATCAAAACAGAGAAGTTCTTTTTTTTTTTTTTTTTTTTTTTTTTTTTTTTTTTTGAGACGGAGTCTCGCTCTGTCGCCCACGCTGGAGTGCAGTGGCCGGATCTCAGCTCACTGCAAGCTCTGCCTCCCGGGTTTTTACGCCATTCTCCTGCCTCAGCCTCCCGAGTAGCCGGGACTACAGGCGCCCGCCACCTCGCCCGGCTAGTTTTTTGTATTTTTTAGTAGAGACGGGGTTTCACCGTGTTAGCCAGGATGGTCTCGATCTCCTGACCTCGTGATCCGCCCGTCTCGGCCTCCCAAAGTGCTGGGATTACAGGCTTGAGCCACCCCGCCCGGCCAACAGAGAAGTTCTTATCTCAGATTTTAAGATGTATACTAGATGCTGGAAACACAGGTGTTTACTCACCTTCATTTTTCACAACATTTATAAAGGTTCTGATAAATCCTACCTGTTTTCCAGACATGGAAAGAGCTTGAACTCTGGATTTGATACAATCCACTGAGTTTGCCGCAAGCCACGGGCAAATCCCGCCAACTCCATCCACCGCTGAACATCACAGGGACAGGGCCTAGAGAAAAAAAAAATAGCAAATGGTATTTTGTCTCGAGAGCAGCTGATGTGACATTTCCAGAGGTCAATGCAGTAATGGCTGCAGGTAGGTGAAAATAAAAATGCTACTGCTGCGGAATACAGCTCTTTTTCTTGTTACCATGCTCTAAGAACACAAGGTTTTGTTTGGTAGCCCAGGTGTAGCCCAGGTCTACCCCTGGGTCTTGCCAAGTACAGGAAGCCCTAGTGAGGGTTATATTTAGTTTGGTCACTGAGGTGTTGAGGGCTGGCCCACACGAACCAGGAGGCCTCTAGCTGAGTGGCAACCCCTTACGGTGGGGAGAAGACAGGCCAAACACAATCTACGTCTTTTTTCAACTTTCTCACTCTTGAGTATTTTAATAGCCCTGATTCTTCCTTTACCATTGAAAGCCAAAATTGTTTTTATTAAACATAGCAGATAAGTCTGGCAGCTTGTCTAACCCCAGAATAGATTCAACACACTGAGGGAGATGGTAAGAGTAACTAGGTAAACGCGTTTGCATGGACAGCAGTGGGGTGTGACGGTGTTTGCTCCCTGCAGGTGTGGTTTCTGTCGATCCTCTGCTCTTTGTACTCTCCTCCCCACGGTGGTGGCTCCATCTGGCACAGGGAAGCTTCTGGATGTCAGAAGGTAACATGGGCGCAGGCAGTTGATAGCACCCCACCCTCCAGGCTTGATAATTTCCTTAGGACAGGGGCTGAAGCAGCACATCCCAAACTTTCTTACTGGAATAAAGTTTGTTAATTTTTCTGGATCTATTTTAGAAGAGAAGAGATTCAAAAATGACTTTCCCAATTAGGGAATCACCTATAAATAATCTTGAAATAAGCTTAAAACTTGGTGATCTCAGTAGTGGTTTGAGAGCAGCGGAAACCACAGTTCTTTGTCATTGTCCATGTTTAGTTGGTTGGTACAACTGCATGCGATGTTTGGCTCACATAGTGAGTGAGTTTTTCTTCCCCGCTTCCCTGTCTTCTCTCCCCATTTTGTCCTTTGCTAAGGAACCTAAGCCGAACTGAAGTCCAGGTCTTCCGTAATAGAGTGTCTCTCCTTCAACAGGGAACAAAACTACAGTCGCCTGTGGTTTTGCTTGTCTTCAGTCTCCATCATGGCATGCCACAGTCTGCTGGTTTGGGCCCTGCTCGTTTCTTTACTGCCTTCCTACCTGCCGTTTTTGTGCCGGTGGCTCATCCCATTCATGCTCAGCCCTCCTCGCTGTCTACGCTGTCTCCTTGGGCAATCGTATCCAGTCCCAAGCCTTTTAAAACAACAAGCTATACCCATCCTGGTGGAATTCCTGCCTATAAAAGGGCACACCTTCAGACCTCCAGGCACCTCTAGCGAACACTGCTGTGCACAAGGAACTGAATTCAGTTGTGCAGGACCTGCAGCGCAAAGGGTTTCAAACTCCTATTGCTGATGATCAAGTTAAAATATGAACGTGCTGGATTAAATGCTTTTATTCAGCTTATTGCATCTAGGTTATCTAAATTACACACCCACTGAAAACATTCTGTCACCTCTTCTCTTGGAAAAATTAATTATTTTAATGTAATTCAGATCTCATTTTATCCTAGCCCAGCAGTACCTGGCAGAGAATGACTCTGAATTACAGTAAAATCATATTAAATTATATTCCACTAATTCAGAATTGGAGATAATTTGGCAATTAAAGGGAGAAGTGTGTCATTCCTCTGCTGGAAGAAATGAACAGCAATGATGGGATCACAGAGGTCGTACATAGAAGGGCCCAATACACGTTCAAACCATGTGCTCTGATTGTTTGAATTTCCAGCTTTTCTGCACTGCTTTTTCCCCATCTTTGTGGTTTTATCTGCCTTTGGTCTTTGAGGATGGTGACGTACTGATGGGGTTTTGGTGTGGGTGTCCTTTCTGTTTGTTGGTTTTCCTACTAACAGTCAGGACCTTCAGCTGTAGGTTTGTTGGAGTTTGCTTGAGGTCCACTCCAGACCCTGTTTGCCTGGGTATCAGCAGCCGAGGCTGCAGAAGATAGAATATTGCTGAACAGCGAGTGTTGCTGTCTGATTCTTGCTCTGGAAGCTTCGTCTCAGGGGTGTACCCCGTCGTGTGAGGTGTGAGGTGTCGGTCTGCACCTAGTGGGGGATGTCTCCCAGTTAGGCTACTCAGGGGTCAGCGACCCACTTGAGCAGGCAGTCTGTCCCTTCTCAGATCTCAATCCATGCTGGGAGGTCCACTGCTCTCTTCAAAGCTATCAGACAGGGGCATTTAAGTTTGCCGAGGAGGTTTCTGCTGCTTTTTGTTCAGCTATGCCCTGTCCCCAGAGGAGGAGTCTACAGAGGCAAGCTGGCTGCCTTGAGCTGTGGTGGGCTCCACCCAATTCAAGCTTCCCGGCGGCTTTGTTTAACTACTTAAGCCTCAGCAATGGTGGGCACCCCACTCCCAGCCTCGCTGCTGCCTTGCAGTTAGATCTCAGACTCCTGTGCTAGCAATGAGGGAGGCTCCGTGGGCGTGGGACCCTCTGGGCCAGGTGTGGGATATAATCTCCTGATGTGCCGTTTGCTAAGACCCTTGGTAAAGCGCAGTATTAGGGTGGGAGTTACCCGATTTTCCAGGTGTGTGTGTCTCAATTTCCTTTGGCTAGGGAAAGGAATTCCCTTCCCCCTTACGCTTCCCAGGTGAGGCGATGCCTCGCCCTGCTTCAGCTCTTGCTGGTCGGGCTGCACCCGCGGACCAGCGCCAACTGTCCGACACAACATGCCCCAGTGAGATGAACCCGGTACCTCGGTTGAAAATGCAGAAATCACCCATCTTCTGTGTCACTCACGCTGGGAGCTGGAGGCTGGAGCTGTTCCTATTTGGCCATCTTGGGCGTGCTGGCTCTTCATCTTTTTTAACTGCTGTTGCTTTCAAGTTTTTTCTGTCTGATGTAAGAATAGATACTCCTGGTTACTTTTGGTGTCCATTTGTATGGAATGTTTTTTTCCACCCCTTTACGGTAAGTTATATGAGTCCTTATGTGTTAGGTGAGTTTCTTGAAGGCAGCAGGCAGATGGTTGGTGAATTCTTATCAATTCTACAATTCTATATCTTTTAAGCAGAGCATTTAGACCATTAACATTCAGCGTTAATATTGAGATGTGAGGTACTATTCCATTCATCATGCTATTTGTTGCCTGTATACCATGGTTTTTTTTTCAGTGTTATATTTTTATAAGTCCTGTGAGACGTGGAAAAGTGAGAGCCGTCTAGTTGACCTTACACAGAACAAGGCAAGAGCCATCTGATTGACCTTAGACATAGGCACACAGAAGCCATCTGGTCGACCTTAGCCATGGCAAGGTGAGAGCCATCTGGTCAGCCTTAGACATGGCAAGGCGAGAGCCATCTGGTTGAACTCAGACAATGGGCTATTGCCTTGCCATGTCTAAGGTCAAGCAGATGGCTCTTGCTTTGCCATGTCTATGGTCGTCCTGGGAGATTTATGCTTTAAAGAGTTTCTGTTTTTATGTATTTTCAGGATTTGTTTCAAGATTTAGAGCTCCTTTTGCAGTTCTTGTAGTGCTGGCTTGGTAGTGGCAAATTTTCTCAGCATTTGTTTGTCTGAAAAAGACTGTATCTTTCCTTCATTTATGAAGCTACAAAGTGAGAGCCATCTGATCCAACTTAGACATGGCAAGGTAATAGCCATCTGGTCCACCTTATACAAAATTTTTGGCTGGTAACTGTTTTGTTTAAGGAAGGTGAAGATAGGGCCCCAATGACTTCTAGCTTGTAGGGTTTCTGCTGAGAAATCTGTTAATCTGATATATTCTTTATAGGTTACCTGGCGCTTTTGCCTCACAGCTCTTAGGATTATTAACTTCATCTTGACTTTAGATAACCTGATAACAATGTGCCTAGGTGATGATCTTTTTGTGATGAATTTCCCAGATGTCCTTTTAGATTATTTTATTTGAATGTGTAGGCCTCTAGCAAGGCTGGGGAAGTGTTCCTTGATTATTTCCCAAAATATGTTTTCCAAACTTGTAGATTTCTGTTCTTCCTCAGGAATGCCAATCATTCTTAGCTTTGGTTACTTAACATAATCCCAAACTTCTTGGAGGCTTTGATCATTTTTTCTTATTCTTTTTTCATTGTCTTTGTTGGATTGGGTTAATTCAATAACTTTGTCTTTGAGCTCTGAAATTCTTCTGCTTGATTCTATTGCTGAGAGTTTTCAGAACATTTTTCATTTCTCGAAGTACATCCTTTATTTCCTGAAGCTGTGATTGTTTTTTTATTTATGCTATCTATTTCACTGAAGATATCTCCCCTCGTTTCTTGTATTTTTTGGATATCCTTAAATTGGACTTCACCTTTTTCTGGTGCCTCCTTAATTAGCTTAATAACTGAACTTCTGAATTGTTTTTCAGGTAAATCAGGGATTTCTTCTTGGTTTGGATCCATTGCTGTTGAACTAGTGTGATTTTTTTGGAGGTGTTAAAGAACTTCATTTTGTCATATTACCAGAATTGTTTATCTGTTTCCTTCTCATTTGGGTAGGCTATGTCAGAGGCAAGATCTAGGGCTCAAGGCTGCTGTTCAGATTCTTTTGTCCCACAGGCTATTCCTGTGATGTAGTACTCTCCCTTTTTTCCTAGGGATGTGGCTTCCTGAGAGCCGAGTTGTAGTGATGGTTATCTCTCTTCTGGATCTAGCCACCCAACAGGGCTGCCAGGTTCCACGCTGGTACTGGGGGGTGCCTGCACAGAGTCCTGTGATGTGGACCGTCTGCAGGTCTCTCAGCCATGGATACCACCAGCAGCTGCTCTGGTGAAGGTGGCAGGAGAGTAAAATGGATTCTGTGAGGGTCCTTAGTTTTGGTTGTTTAATGCACTATTTTTGTCCTGGTTGGCCTCTTGCCAGGTGACGTTTTCAAGAGAGCAACAGTTGTGGTAGTGTAAGAATAGACACTGGGTGGGGCCCTAGAACTCACAAGTACATGTCCTTTGTCTTCAGCTACCAGGGTGGGTAGGGAAGGACCATCTGGTCGGGGCAGGGCTAGGCAGGTCTGGGCTCAGACTCTCCTTGGGCAGGTATTGCTGCAACTGCTCTGGGAGATGAAGACAAAGGACATGTACCTAGGAGGACTGTGGTTGCCTCTGCTGTGTCATGCAGGTTATCAGGGAAGTTGGGGAAAGCTCTCAGTCACAGGCCTCACCCAGCTCCCACACAACCCAAAAGGCCGGTCTCACTCCCACTGTGCACCCCCACCAACAGCTCTAAGTCTGTTTCCAGGCAGGGGGTGAGCGAGGCTGAGAACTTGCCCCAGGCTTCCAGCCTCCCAGGTGCAAAAGCAAGCAGGGCTTTCGTGCTTCCCCACCTGTTGAGTCTGCACACAGGATTCATGCCCTCCCCCAAGTTTTGGCCAGGAGACTTCACATTCAGTTGGAATTGTTACAACATTCGGCTGGAGGTTTCCCTCTCATTGTGGTCTTTTCCCAGTACCACTGGCAGCTCTCCCCTAGGACTCCTGTGAGACAGGTATGAAATAGCTTCCCGGGGGACCCAGAGAGCCCACAGGGCTTTTTCTGCTGCTTCCTCTACCCGTGTTTTGCTCAGATCTCTAAACTGACTCAGCTTCAGGTAAGATCGGATCCTTCTCCTATGATCTAGACCTTCAGGTTTCCCAGTGAGGGTATGCATTCAGGGGCAGATGCTCCCCCTTTCTCACTTTCACAGCTTGGGCATTCACAGTATTTGGGCTGTTTCCCGGGTCCTGCAGGACCTGCGGGAGCAATCCACTTCTTCAGAAGGTCCATGGATTTTCTTGACTTTTGTGAATTCTTCCTGCAGTAGTTCTGGAGCAAAAATTCTTGATGCAAGTCTCCACACACTGCTCTCTCTGTCCTGCTTCCCATCTGCCATTTTTCCCCTCAGAGCTTATTTTTAAAATTTAAGTTGGTTTTCACCTTTCTCTGGTGCCTCCTTTAGTAGCTTAATAATTAACTTTCTGAATTCTTTTTCAGGCAATTCAAAGATTTTGTCTTGGTTTGTGTCCATTGCTAGAGAGCTAGTGTGATCTTTTTAGGGTGTTACAGAAACTTGATTTGTCATATTACTAGAATTACTTTTCTGATTTCTTTTTATTTGGGTAGACTGTTTCAGTGAAATGATCTGGAACTCAAGGGCGGTTGTTCAGATTTTTTTTCCCCACGAGGTGATCCCTTGATGTGGTATTCTCCTCCTTTTTCTAGGGATGGAGCTTCTTGAGAGCCAGACTTCAGTGATTGTTATTGCCTTTCTGGGTCTAGCTACCCAGCAGTGCTACCAGCCTCCAGGGTGGTACTGGGGATGTCTGCTAACAGTCCTGTGATGTGATTTGTCTTTGCGTCTCCCACCCGTGGATACCAGCACCTGCTTCAGTGGAGGTGGCAGGGGAGTGAAGTGGACTCTGTGGGAGTCCTTGGTTGTAGTTTTGTTTAGTGCACTGGCTTTCTTGAATGCTGGTTATGCTAAGAGTGAAGCTGCCTTGTGGACACACCTCTGGTTAGCTTCTTTGGAGCAGGATTTTTCTGGGAGGAGTTGCTGTAATAGCTTGAGTTGGTTGGCCTTCAGCCGGCAGGTGGCACTTGCAAGAGAGCACCAACTGCGGCAGGAGAAGGGAGATGTAAACTTGCCCTGGATTGGCCAGGATAAGTACTCGGGTTTCTCAGGTGATGGGTGGGGCCATGGAGCTCCCAAGAGTTTATGTCATTTATCTTTGGCTATTGGGACGGGTAGAGAAAAACCATCAGGCGAGGGCACAGTTAGTTGGGTCTGAGCTCAGACTCTCCTTGGATGGTGCTTGCTGCAGCCACTGTGGCAGATGGGGGTGTGGTTCCCAGGTCAGTGGAGTTATGTTCTTAGGGGGATGATGGCTGCTTCTGCTACATCAATTTTTTCCTATTCTTATACATTATCAAATGATTTACATATCAGCAGAGTGTCCAAAGGTTTTGGCTGATTTTTAATATGCACTTGTTTTGTTATCTTAACATCAATAACGTAATCTAAAGTGTGTACTTGTAAATATCATCTAGGCAGGCCTTAGATTCCTGTCTTGAGTTTTCTCTGTGTCTGAAGAAAACAAGACTTAGTTATTTTAAATAAAGGTGGTAATTAACCGAAATAATTAAGACTATAGTTGTATACTAATTACAAAACTTTAATACCCCATGTCTAAAGCGGACTGTTGGGACACTGCCTGTCCAGGTGGATGGACGATCCCATTGTGAAAACCAGTGCCCACCTTGTGTGGTGGGGTGGCTTCAGCACGACGGATGTGTGTTGTGCACATGAAAGTCTTAGAGATACAAAGAGCCCTGAGGCCACAGGCCAAACATCTGGCCTGAGGTCTGGAGCTCTGCAAGCTTTCTGGCCGGGCTTTGGGTCCCCTCCTGTAACTGAAGTGAGAACGAAAGGCCGCTGGAGTTCTTCCTGGCAAGTTCTATGTGACCACATTCCCCTGGCAAAGAGCAGGCCAGCAGTTTCAAACAGACCAAGCCAAAGGGCTAACATTCCTTGGTGGGAAAGCTGTCCACCTATCCTGAACCTGTAAGTCAGGAGAGGTGGTTTTCTATTGGACACCAATGGTGGGGCAGACAGTGGAGAGGCAGCAAGGCTTGGTCTGAGTCCTCGGGGTATGTTGGGGACATTGCACGTGTGGGAGACAGAACTTGATGCTGGGAAGGTAGGACAGCCAGGCCATGGAGATCTGTACTGAGGGTTACTGGGGCCTTTAGGGTCAGAAAAATGGGCACAGATGCTGATGTCTACCCATTCTTGAGTAAGCCTGCTCTGGCCATTTGTAGCCAAATCTACACAAACCTACAGACAGACGTGAAGACCACCTGGATAAAATATACCTGGGGAGCTGGCTCCTGGGGCCTTTTTTTTTTTTTTTTTTTTTTTTTTTGAGACGGAGTCTCACGCTGTTGCCCAGGCTGGAGTGCAGTGGTGCGATCTCGGCTCACTGCAAGCTCCGCCTCCCGGGTTCCCGCCATTCTCCTGCCTCAGCCTCCTGAGTAGCTGGGACTACAGGCGCCCGCCACCGCGCCCGGCTAATTTTTTGTATTTTTAGTAGAAACGGGGTTTCACTGTGGTCTCGATCTCCTGACCTTGTGATCCGCCCGCCTCGGCCTCCCAAAGTGCTGGGATTACAGGCTTGAGCCACCGCGCCCGGCCGGGGCCTCTTTTTAAAATATAATCTTTTATCTCTTATTTTCCTTTCAGTGGTACATGTGCAGGTTGGTTCTACAGATAAATTCTGTGCTGAGGGATTTGATGTACCGATTATTTTGTCACCTAGGTAATAAGCATAGAATTTAATAGGTAGGTTTTCAATCCTTACCCTCATCTCAGCCTCCAGCCTCAAGTAGGCCCCAGTGTCTGTTGTTCCTTTCTTTTTGACCATGTGTACTCAGTGTTTAGCTCCCACTTAGAGGTGAGAACCTGCGATGTTTGGTTTTCTTCTCCTGTGTTAGTTCACTGAGAATAATGGCCTCCATCTCCATCCATGTTGCTGTGAAGAGCATTATCTCATTGTTCGTAATGGCTGCAAAGGGTTTCATGGTACCACATTTTCTTTATCCACTCTGCCATTGATGGGCATTTAGATTGATTTTCTGTCTTTGCTACTGTGAATAGTGCTGCGAGGAACATACATGTGTCTTTATGGTAGAACAATTTATTTTCTTTTGGGTATATACCTAGTAATGAGATTGCTGGGTCAAATGGTAGTTCTAAGTTCTACGAGAAATCACCAGACTGGTTTTCATTGTGGCTAAACTTATATTCTCACAAGTAGTGTGTAAGCATTCCCTTTTTTTCTGTAGCCTCACCAGAACCTGTTATTTTTTTACTTTTCAATGATAGCTATTCTGACACATGTGAGATGGTATCTCATAGTGGTTTTGATTTGCATTTCCCTGACAATTAGTGATGTTGAATATTTTTTCATCCATTTGTTAGCCATCTGTGCATGTTCTTTTGACAAATGTCCTTCAGATCTTTGATTTAATCTTTAATTAGATTATTTTTGTTGCTGTTTGAGATTCTTGTATATTCTGGATGTTAGTCCCTTGTTAGATGACTCATTTGAAAATACTTACACCTGTTCTTCAGACTGCCTCTTCACTCCGTTGGTTGTTTCCTTTGTTTGCAGGTTTTTCACTATAGTCTCAGTGGTCTATTTGGGAAGTTTTGCCTATGCTTTTGAAGTCTTAGCCATAAAATCATTGCCTAGACCAATGTTCTGAAGCATTTATCCTGAGTTTTCTTCTAGTAATTTTATAATGTTGAATGCACCCATTCAGAGTGCATTTTATATATGGTGAGAGGTAAGAACCCAGTTTCATTATTCTGGATATCCAGCTTTCCCAGCACCATTTATTGAAAACAGTGTTCTTTCCCAAGTGTATCTTCTTGGCGCCTTTGTTGAAAATCAGTTGGCTGTAAATACGTGGATTTATTTCTCAGTTTTCAGTTCTGTTTCACTGATGTATCTGTTTGCATATCAACACTGCTGTTTTGAGTATGTGGCCTCCTAATATATTTCGAAGTCAGGTAATGTGATTTCTTCAGCTTCTTTCTTTTTGCTCAGGAGCGGTTTGGCTATTCGGAATCATTTTTAGGTTCCATACAAATTTTAGGATTGTTTTTTCCATTTCTGAGAAAAACAACATTATTCTGATAAGGGTTGCATTTCATCTGTAGATTGCTTTGGGTTGTATGGTTATTTTAACAATATGATTTCTTCCAATTCATGGCCATGGGATGTCTGTCCATTTGTTTGTATCTTTTCCAATTCCTTTTATTAGTATTGTTTAGTGTTCCCTGTAGAGGTCTTTCTCCTCCTTGGTTAAATTTATTACTAGATATTTGATCTTTTGTTGCTATTTTAAGTGGGAGTGCTTTCTTGATAGTTGTTGGCTAGTTCATTATTGGTGTATAGAAACACTTGATTTTTGTATGCTGATTTAGTATCCTGCAACTTTGCTAATCTGTGTATCTGTTTTAAATCTCTTTTGATGGAGTCTTTAGGTTTATTTTTCTGTAAGATGAGGTCATCTACGAAGAGAGACCATTTGACTTTTTTCCCAATGTGGATGCCCTTTATTTCTTTCTCTCGCCCACTTGCTCTGGCTAGGACTTCTAGTACTGTGTTGCATACGAATGATGAAAGTGGGTATCCTTGTCTTGTTCCAGTTCTTAGAAGAAAGGCTTTCAGCTTTTCCCTATTCAGTATGATGTACGTTGTGGCTTTTGTCATACGTGACCTTTATTATGTTGAGGGATGTTCCTTGTATGCCTGATTTGTGAGAGTTTTTCTCATGAAAGTATGTTGAATCTTATCACATGCTTTTCTGCATTTGTTGAGATACTTCTGTGTGTTTTCCCTTTTATTCTGTAAATGAGATTTAGCAGATGTATTAATTTGAATATATTGAGCCATCCTTATATCCCAGGAAGAAGTAAGTCCCAACTTATCGTGGTGTATTAATTTTTTTGTGCTATTGGATTCGGTTTGCTAGTATTTTGTGGAGGGTTTTTGCATCTATGTTCACCAGGGATATTGGCCTGTAGTTTTCTTTTTTCCTTTTTTTTTTTTTGGAATAGTTTGAGAAGAATTGGTATTAGTTTTAATGTAAATAATTAGAATTTGGTGGTAAAGATATTGGTTTGGGACTTTTTTGTGAACTTATTACTGGTTCAAGCTTGTTACCTGTTACTGCTCTGTCCAGGTCTTCTAGATTTTCCTTGTGAAATCCTGTAAGTTACATGTGTCGAGGAATTTATCAGTTTCCTCTAGGTTTTCCAATTGGTTGTCATATAGTTTTTCATAAATGTCCCTAATAATCATTTCTACTTCTGTGGTATCAGTTGCAAAATCTCCTGTTTTGTTTATGGTTTTATTTACTTGGATCTCTTCTCTGTTTTTCTTGTTTAGTATGTTTAGTATAAGTAGCAGTTTACCAGTTTTCTTTATCTTTTGAAAAACTGTTCAGCCTTTGTATTTTTTGTTTGCCTCTATTTCATTGAGTTCTGCTCTTATGTTTACTATGTCTTTCCTTCTACAAATTTTGACTTCACTTTGTTCTTTTTTTTGAGACAGAGTTTCGTTCCTGTTGCTCAGGCTGGAGTACAATGGCATGATCTCGGCTCACTGCAGCGTCCGCCTCCCATGTTCAAGTGATTGTCCTGCCTCAGCCTCCCAAGTAGCTGGCATTACAGTCATGTGCCACCACGCCCGGCTAATTTTGTATTTTTAGTAGAGACAGGGTTTCTCCATGTTGGTCAGGCTGGTCTCGAACTCCTGACCTCAGGTGATCTGTGTTTATTTGAAGCCTTTCTAGCTTTTTGATATAGGTGTTTGTTGATATAAATTTTCCTCTTAACACTACTCTTGCTGTATGCCATAGATTTTGGTATTTTGTGTTTCATTTTTATTTGCTTTCATTGAAGACATTTTTTTATTTTCTTCTTTATTTCTCCATTGACCCAGTATTCATTCATGAGCATGTTTAATTTCCATGTAACTATAGTTTCTAAAGTTTCTCTTGTTATTGATACCTATAATTCTCTTGTGGTCAGAGAAGATACTCTATATGATGTTGAGGTTTTAAAATTTATAGAGCACTTTACTATGGCCTAACATATGGTCCATCATAGAGAATGTCCTATGTGCTCATAAGAAGGATGTGTCTTCTGCAGTTGTTTGAAGAAATGTTCTGTGTATTTCTCTTAGGTTCATTTGGTCTATAGAGCAGGTTATGTCTGATGTTTCTTTGTTAATCTTTAGATGTGCTGTTCCCTTCTAAACATGGGCTGTTGAAGGATCCAGTGACTATTGCATTAGGGTATGCCTTTCTCTTTAGCTATAATGACATTTTCCTTATTGATCTGGGTGCTCAAGTGTTGGGTGTATTTATATTTATAATTGTTATATCCTCATGCTGAATGGATCGCTTTTTCATTATATAATGATCTTCTTTGTCTCTTTTTATGTTTTTATGACTTAAAGTCCATTTTGCCTGGTGTAGGTACAGTTACTACTGCATGCTTTCAAAAGGTTTCAATTTGTATTGAATATTTTTTCCATCCCTTAACTTTGTGTGTGTCTGTGTGTGTGTCTTTACAGGTGAAGTGAGTTTTCTGTTGGCACTCAGGTGAAGTGAGTTTCTTGGGTCTTGTTTTTTGATTCACTCGTCCAGGCTGTATCTTTTAATTGGAGAATTTAAGCCATTTACACTCAATGTTGTATTGATGGCTAAAGAGTTACTCCTGTCACTTTGTTAATTGTTTAATGTTTGTTTTGTGTATCTTTTGGTCCTTTCTCACTTTATATTGTTTATCTATATGAGTTAATGGTTTTCTGTAGTGGTAACATTGGATTCTTGTCTCTTTTTCAATTGTGTATCTGTTCTACCAGTCAGTTTTAGACTTTTGTGTATTTTCATAATGGTAGATATTGTCTCTTCGTTTTTCAGATTTAGGACCCTCATTTCTTCCAGGGCTGGCCTACACGTGAATTCCCTTGGTTCTTGCTTGTCTGAGAAAACTTTATTTCCCATTCCTTTTTCAAGAGTAGCTTTGCTGGGTATTATATTCTAGGCTCACAGCCTTTTTCTTTCAGCACTTTAAGTGTATCACCTACTTTCCATATGGCATGTAAGGTTTCTGCTCAAGGGCCACCAAGCTTCTACTTACAGTCTCTTTGAAGCTCTTTGGATTTCATTCTTGTTCTTCTCCAGGTTCTTTTTATCAGCCTCTGACTACCTGCTGGCACAAAGCTATCCTACTTGTTTCAGTACTTATTATTATTGATTTTTTTCATGGAAGCAACCCGTATTTAGTATTTGTATCTGTTATCTATTGCCTTATAATAAGCCACCTCAAAATTCAGTGTCTCAAAACAACACTTACTTTGTTCTGAACCTGCAGTTCTAGGCAAGGCTCCATGGGGCCAGCTCATTTCTCTTCCCTTGGCAATAGCTATGGTCACTTGAAGCTGAGGACTAGAATTATCTAAGGGTTTTTTTACTCACATTTGTGGCAGCTGAAGCTGGCTTTTGGCTGAGACTTTAGCTGGGACTGTCAGCTGGAATAGCTACATAAGGATTCACCATGTGGCTTGGGCTTCCTCAGGATATATGGTGGCTGTATTCTAAGGACAAGCTTCTATAAAGAGAGAAAGTAAGCTGGAAGCTGTATTACATTTTCTAGCCTAATCTTTAGAAGTGACACCGCACTTCTATATATAATATATATATAATATTATATATAATTATATATATAACTTCTATATATAATATAATTCCATTGTATTATATTCACCAGAAGCTAGTTACTAAGGCCAGCTCATATTCAACAGAGGGAAATTCAAGGGAGAAATATGTCAACCAATTAGTAGATGTATTTTAAAACCACCATACTGCTCACTTTTCTAAAATCAAATTCTTCACCAAGAGTCATTATCTATGAAAACAATGCAGAAGAAACATGAAAAATTTCAGAAGCTTAAAAAGAAGTTGGAGAAAGTAATAGTAAATCTCAGAAGTCATATGAAAAGAAATATGGTGGGAAGTTAAACAATTTGAAGAATATAAAAGGGAGATAAAAGAACGAGCAAGATAGGAGACGATAAAAAATTAGGAGACCTGAATCTCTTCTTAGAGATTAGTTTATTTTTCTGATGGCGGGAAGAACACATACAGAGAGCTGGAGCTGAGGAAGTTCCCTGTGTTCTGCGTAGCCAACTTTGGCGAGATGCTAGAGCGAAGGGGCAGAGTATGGCAAGTGATGAGAGATGAGGCTGAATAACTTGACAGGAGCCAAACTGATTTGGATGTTTTTACTCCATGCTAGGAATCTGGAACCTTTCCTGGGGGCAAAAGTAAACCAATGACCAAGTAAATGACTGGAGATTTAAAATGTCACCTGTCATGTGGCTGCCTTTGAACTGGAGTAGCCTGAGTGTGACTAGATGAGCCTGGAGTCTGTCTCTTGGCCTTAAATCACCACCATAAATGCAGGAAGTCGATGATTCCTTTGTTTTCTGAGGACAGTTTCAGTGTGCTGGCTGGCAGGTCCATAGGGACGGCAGAAGTGAAGAGAATGTAGAGCCAGAGGAAGGAAGACACACAGGCTTCTTGAGATTTCTCTGGAGCTGTGGAACATGATGATTAACGACGGGTTAAGTGTGCTTTTCATTATAAATGTTAACGCTTTCTCATCTTTCATTAGTGGTATGTATGAAAAAATATTTAACATCTATAAACCAAACAATAGAAAGGGATGCCATTTACTATTTATAGTTTATTTCAGAAATCAATGAATTGAATTGAATTAATAAACATTGGTAACATACCTTTTGTATCTCTGTCGTTGTACTGTCTTGCAACTCCTGCTGCATCTGTAATATGTAAGATATTATTTATAATGTTTAAGTTAAACAAAAGACATTATTTTGAGAATGATACATCATTTATTAAGTCTTTCATATAAAAATTTCAGAGGCTAGATCGAACTTGAGAATTGCTTAAATTAAAAAAACTCCATAAATAAAATTCCTTATTTTAAGTTTAGATAATAGAGAACATACATGTGTTATGTGGTTTGGATTAATCTGATAAAAATACAATTAATATTGCTATACTGAAATAGTAGATACTTTGTGGTGATGATGATATGATATCCAATACCTTCACAGATTTTAGGTATAAATAAGACATATTTTCCTAACAGGTTTAGGAATAGTTTGAGAGACAGTTTTCCATACCGTTTCTGTGACAAAAACCTCAGAGATAGGCTTTATAAAATTAGTAAATGACAATAGCATCATCAGACAGGCCTTGTAGGATAACTCAGTATCAGATAAAGGGAGAAGCCTTTATTGGAGGAATCTTATCTTTCATTAACGCTATGTAAAATGTAGAGTTTTACATGACTTGAACTAAGAAACTACTAATGTTATTATTTTCTTTTCTTCCAAAAGCTCTTCTCCTACATATTTCCTATGTGTAATAGATTTTATTAGTTCGTTATACCCCAGTCACAAATACTTTCATAATACATACATTTTACTTAGATTAAAAATCAAATACTTTTCATGATAGACTGCTTACTGTTACCCTTACAAAAGTAAGCTAGAGAAAAGGAAATGTTAAGAAAATTATAAGGAAGATATAAAGTATATTTACAGTACTGCACTGAATTTATCAATACCGTAAGTTTACTTCATGTGTTTCTGAGATGAATCATCTGTCTGAAAATGCAGGCAAAGATACAGATCTCAAACTGTGGTACATATCAAGCAAATCAGCTTTTTCTTATAATGTTATTTCTCTCCTTCTTGGAAGCACTTTATGCATCACTAGTGGTACTTTCTTTGGGTTCTATGATTTACACTATTAAACTAAACATGATGAAAAATACAGGAAGTCCTAGCTAGAGCATTCAGACAAGAGAAAGAAACAAAGGGGATCTATTTGGAAAGGAAAAAGTAAAATTACCCGTGTTTGAAGATGATATAATTTTATATTTGGAAAACCTAAACACTCCCCCTAAGAACTGATAAACAAATTCAGTAAAGTTGCAGGATAAAAAAATAAACATACAAAATCAGTAACCTTTGTATATACCAACATTGAACAATCTGAAAAAGAAATCACAAACTATTGTCATTTACAATAGCTCAAACAAAATAAGATATGTAGGAATACACTTCACCTAAGAAGTGAAAGACCTCTACAGTGAGAACTATAAAACATTGATTCAAGAAATGGAATAGGAGACAAAATTGAAGATACCCCATTTTCATAGATTGCAAGAATCCATATTATTAAAATGTCCATCCTACCCAAAGCAATCCACAGTCAATGAAGTCCCTATCAACATACCAATGATATCTTCACAGAAATAGAAATAATAATCCTAAAATTTTCTGATGGAATCAGAAAACACCCAGAACAGCCAAAGTCATTCTGAGCAGAACAAAACTGAAGGAATTACATAACCTGACTTAAAATTCTACTACAGAGCTATGGGTAACCAAAGCAACATGGTAACTGGCATAAAAAAAGACACATGGACCAGTACAACAGAATAGAGAGGCCAGAAATAAATTCATACATCTACAGGGAACTCACCTCAACAAAAATACCAAGAACATACATTGGTGACAAGACAGTGTTTTCAATTCATGGGGCTGTGAAAACTGGATATCCATGTTTAGAAGATGAAACTAGACCCCTGTCTCTCATCACACACAAAAATCAAATGCATCACAGACCTAAATCTAAGATGTCAAACTATGAATCTACTGAAAGAGAACATTTGGGAAACTTCAGAACATTGGTCTGAGCAAAGATTTCTTGAGTAATACCCCTGAAGCACAAGCAACCAGAGCAAAAATAGACAAATAGGATCATGTCAAACTCAAAAGCTTCTACACAGCAAAGGAGACAACCAACAAAGTCAGGAGATAACCCACAGAATGGGAGAAAATATTTGCAAACTATCCATCTGACAAGAGATTAATAACCAGAATATATAAGGAGATCAAACCACTCAATAGGAAAAAAAATCTAATAATCTGATTTTAAAATGGGCAAAATATCTCAATAGACATTTCTCAAAAGAAGAAATGGCAAACAGGCACACAGTGGCATACAAATGGCAAACAGGTATACAGAAAGGTGCTCAACATCATTGATCATCAAGGAAATGCAAATCAAAACTACAATGAGATAACATCTCACCCCACTAGAAAGGGCTTTGATACAAAAGACAAGCAACAACAAACGCTGGCAAGGATACAGAGAAGAGGGAACCCTCATACACTGTTGTTGGGAATGTAGATTAGTAAAACCACTATGGAGAACAGCATGGAGCTTCCTCAAAAAACTAAAAAAACTGCCGTATGATCCAGCAATCCGCCTTTAACAGTCTTTGCTCCTGTACCCCATCAGGAGAGGCAGATGCTATAGCCAAGTATTGTGAAGAGGTGGCTCAGCAGTTTGAGAAAAGCAGCATTATTTCTATATATCTGTCAGTTCCAGCTGCTATTATGCACAATTATATGATGGATCCAGTGTGGAAAGATGTTAAAGAGAGCATTTGGGTATTTATCCAAAAGAATGGAAATCAGTATGTGCAAGAGATAATTGGTGCTTCCAAGTTTACTGCAGCACTATTCACAATAGCCAAGATTTGGAAGCCAGCTATGTGACCATCAACAGGCAAATAGATAAAGAAGATTATATATATATATATATATATATATATATATATATATATATATATATATATATACACACACATACACACACACGCACATACATACACACAATGGAGCACTATTCAACCATAGAAAAGAATGAGATACTGCATTTGCAACAACTATGAAGGAACGAGAGGTCATTATGTCAAGGGAAATAAGCCAGGCACAGAAAGACTTCTCACTCATTTGTGGGAGCGAAAAATTAAAACAATGAAACTCATGAACACAGAGAATTGAATGAAGGTTGCCAGAGGTTGGGAAGGGTAGTGGGGGTTGGGGGTAAGTGAGGATGGTTAATGGGTAAAACAAATATATAGTTAGATAAAATGAGTAAGATCTACTACTTGATAGCACAACAGGGTGACTACAGTCAACATTAATTTAGTGTACATTTAAACATAAAACAGTATAATCATAAGCTTTGTAACTCAAAGAAATGATGTTTGAGGTGAGGAATACATTTACCCTGATGTAATTATTATGCATTGATTGTATGCCTCTATCAAAATATCTCAGGTATTTTATAAATATGTACCTACTGTGCCTCATATAAATAAATTCAAAAAGAAAACTACATGAGTACCATGAGATCACTTTCACTGTGAAACATGATTTACCGGCAAGACAAACTCCTCCTGTGGAGATGATGGGCATCGCCTGGTGTTTTAAGTGGATACCCGCAACACTGGAGCTCACTGCAAAAGGAACAGGAGGTGGATATGAGAACATTACAATAGTGTAATTAATACTTGATTAATAGGCTGAGTTTGAACACACAGGTACACAGCATGGACACTGTAAAACTCGTAAGTGGGATTATATTATATGCAGATTGCAGATTTCGGCAATTAGACTTTTTTTTTTTTTTTGGAGACAGAGGCTTGCTGTCACCCAGGCCAGAGGGCAGTGGCGTGATCTCGGGTCACTGCAACCTCTGTCTCCTGGGTTCAAGTGATATTTCTGCCTCAGCCTCCCGAGTAGCTGGGATTACAGGCACCCACCACCACACCTGGCTAATTTTTATATTTTTAGTAGAGACAGGGTTTCACCATATTGGCCAGGCTGGTCTCAAACTCCTAACGTCAAGTGATCCACCCACCTCGGCCTCCCAAAGTGTTGGAATTACAGGCGTGAGCCACTGCACCCAGCCTGCAATTTGATATATTTACCTGTCTTCAAGATCTTTCCTTTCTCAAGGAGATACTTCAATTTTTATAAATATAGCTACATGAAATCTTTAATTGGCTTCAGTAACAAACTTGGCCTCTTTGGAAGGGCACTGGAACACAGATGCCATAAAAGAATTCTACATAATGAAATTATTAATTATTCAGCATTTTAACAATCACAATTCAACAACTTACAGTGATCTGAAGGTCCTCAAGGTCCTAAATGACTTCTGAAATTAAATTATGTTCAGTAAAAAGCCACTAAACTCTTTAGGTTTTGAATAAACCTAAGTAAACTACAATTTTGTTGCACTAAAATAATACCTATCTTAAAGGTGGTTTCCCTAAACTATTAGCCAATCTCTTTCTCTAAGCACTATTTTACCAGATTTTCAAGTTGATAAAAATAATGGTTATTCTCTCATTTGGTAAATACCACTTTATAAGAAAGAAAACACTTCAAATACAAGACTTTATTTGTTTATTAATAAAGTAATTCATTATGACTTTTGAAAAAAAAAAGTTGTAAAATGTTCTGCGTACATGTCAATGTAGGTTAGGCCAGCCAAAAGACAAAGCAAAGCGTCAACATTAAGTCACAGGCTAGGATTATACAAATAAGAACAAATACACGGCTTATAGTACTTGTTAGGTAAACACAACCAAACTAAACTGTACTTCAAATTTGTTTATATAAAAGCATATTAAAGCTCACTTTAAAATAGTGTCCATCTTTTCTTTTAAACAGGCATAGACTCATTTGCAGTCATGTACAAATATACCTAATAGCTTTCTTCATCTTTTAATACAAGTGCAATTCCTTGCTTCTTTATGCAACCTAACAAAATAATATAGAATGAAGTCATTAGAAAAATATGAACCTTTCTGAATCTATATTACATTTTAATTTAAATTGGAAAATACAGTTTAGATCATATGAAACATATGGATTTCAGACATGTATTATCTGTTTCTAACAGATTATCAGAGATGGTCTTTATTTTGGCTGAAATGCAAAAATATGACTTTCTTAATAACAGATTAGTTAAAAATACTTTCCATTGATAGCAATGCTAGTCCCTAAAACAAAAGGTAAGCAAAACTTATTTGTAAGTTACTGCCTATTCACTGCCCAGAATATGTAGATCCTAACTCTAAGCCCTTAATATACATCTGTTTTAAAGATAACTGAAAGGAGATCTCACATGCCTGATAATCCTTAATTTAAACAGTCCTGTAAACATAGTCAAAATCTGCTAATAGAAATACAATTCAAGTAAACATTGCATATTTGATTTAAACCACCTTACAGTTAAATTCACTCATGACACATTGGATCATAACCACTAATATGTAAAAAGTTTTTAAAAAATCATCCTTATGTATAGATGAAAATAAACTTTGTAAACTTGTTCATTTAAAATAACTAATGTACTGCAGCTGCTCTTTGGTTTGGCATGGTTTCAGGTACTGAATATTCAAGTAAATTTGTTCCCAGGTAAACCACGTCTCCTAATTTGTTTTTAATGGCAATGGTAAGACCTGAACTTCATTTTTCTTAAGGTGTCATCACAAATGTTCAAGTGTTTGAAGGACCAAAGATAGTACTTATAAAATTTGACAGGGCTTCATTTTGATTTTTTCTCCCCAAATAGTTGATAGCAATAATCAATACCAGTTGAAATACCAAAGAGGCAGCCTTTCCCTGATTCCCACACCACTTGTAGGCCTTTGCTAGAATGGTCATTAATACGCATGAATCAGTTCAGCTAAATATTATTTAGAATGTGGCAAAATGCTGGCTGTAAATTAAACCAAAGATAAATAATTCAAAGGCTTTAACTGAAAATTTCTGAAAAGATGTTTGCTGTGCTATTATATTAAAGATGTTAAATAACAAAAAGTAAAAGAACTGAGAAAGACTATACTACCATGAAAGTGCATAATAGTGAAGAAGAAAATAGTTTCCTTGGCGTTAGCCAGGTACATGCAAATCTTTTGATCTGAATGTAGAAATACTCACAAAAAGTACCAGGAGAACATTTCTGAAAGTAGTCAAGTATGTTTAAACATTTATCTCCTTATAATATGCAAACTGCCAAACTGAAGTTATGTTTTTAGTTGGTAGTTGATATATATATATTTTTGAGATGGAGTTTCTCTCTTGTCACCCAGACTGGAGTGCACCAGACTCTTGGCTCACTGCAACCTCCACCTCCTGGGTTTAAGTGATTCTCTTGCCTCCACCTCCCGAGTAGCTGGGAATACAGGAGTGTGCCACCATGCCTGGACAGTTTTTGGGTTTTTTTTTTTTTTTTTTTTTTTTAGTAGAGAGCGGGTTTTGCCATTTTGACCAGGCTAATCTCGAACCCCTGACCTCAGGTGATCCACCAGCCTCGGCCTCCCAAAGTGCTGGGATTACAGGCATGAGCCACCATGCCCAGCAATAATTGATTATCTCTTAACTCATTCTAGTTTGCTAGAATCGAGATTATTAAGACTAAGGAGTTGAAACAAAGGTAGAAGAATCCATACTATAGTATTCCAAACTATGTTTTCAAAGCTAACTCATTCCTTTGGTTCAAAGAGAAAAATAGTTGCCTCCTTTTAAAATCTAATATTAGTATCTGATGGAAATTAGACCAAATTATAAACAACAAATTATAAACCTACAGTAGCAACCATAAAATTTATGCTGTACTAGGAAATGACAGAGCTATTCCTAGTGTATTGTTTAGCATATAGAAGGTACTCCAAAAAATTTACTGGGGCCGGGCGTGGTGGCTCACGCCTGTAATCCCAGCACTTTGGGAAGCTGAGGCGGGTGGATTATTTGAGGTCAGGAGTTCGTGACCAGCCTGGTCAACATGGTAAAACCTTGTCTCTTCTAAAAATGTAAAAATTAGCCGGGCCTGGTGGCAGGAGCCTGTAATCCCAGCTACTTGAGAGGCTGAGGCAGGACTCTTGAACCCGGGAGGTGGAGGTTGCAGCGAGCCAAGATCCCACCACTGCACTCCTGCCTGAGAGACAGAGCAAGACTGCCTGGAAAAAAGAAGAAAAAAATTTACTGGGTGAATGAAAAGTGATTTTGCAAAATTAGGCATCGCAGAATGTTAGAAGTCATCCAGTCCAACTCATTCACAACACTCCCTCCCCTGCAGTCCCATTTTACAGACAGGACACTCCAACCTGTAGTACTCACAGATGCTGCTGAGGTTCGTCTCCACCCACCAACGGGAAGCAATCGATTATTTGGGGGGGGGCGTGTGTGTGTGTGTGTGTCTGACTAAAAGGTGTAAATGAGGAGTAACATTTCGACATTGTTTATTCTGTACTTTTCTTTGGAGTTAATGCAACAACTCCTGTCGCTTAGATTAGATTTAAAAGGAAAAAGGAGAAATGTTTCTAGGCATAAAGGGGTTGCTGTTAGAAAGTCAGACTTGAGACTGTGCATCTAAGAGTAGAATCCACTTCTCAGAGACTGGGAATGTAAAATGACCACTCAGGTTAGACTTTCCAACTGAGAGCCAGGAGGAAAACTTATTCTAAAGTTTTTTTTGCCTAGTTTGAATTGCATTTTAAGTCACTGTTTTTAAGTTGTTACAGTATTACTGTAAAAAAGTTTCAAAGTAATTTTTAGTCATTACCTACCCTGAAATTTGAAAGTCAAGTCAACAGCATGCTTTATTCTAACTACTGTTAAAACTCAAACTATTCTTTTTTTAACAGATTACAATATTCCTCTTATCTTTTCTTCTGGACACTTAAACTTCTTCCTACTGTGTCCAGTATTTCTCCAGCACATGTACCTTTGTGTTTCTCTGCCAGTGTACACACCCCTGAAAGTTCAACAACAAAAGTTATAAAATAGCAGAGAGAACCCAAAATAGTTCTTATCCTGCCGAGTTCCCTTTAAGCCTTGGGCACTTGTTCCACTACATGGCTGTATTAATGCTTCTAACTAAGCTTTCGATGAATTAGACCAATGTGTTCTATGTTCTAAATGATGATATTTAGATATCTGAATCCTTCTGTTATAGCCAACAATAAAAGTTATTAAAAATATTGAAAAGTATAAAATAGTAATTATAAATTAGCAAATACCCAATTTAAAAAAGCATTTTCCTTATACAGTACAAGCAACAGTAATTTGAATATTATTCACTTTCAGCCACCATTTGTCCTAGATGTACTTTACTTTCAAGTTTTTAAGCTTGTGTTTTTAGAGTGAAAATGTATATGGATACTAATTCTAATAATGTAATTCAGGTATCAAAAAATACATATGCATGTTAAAATGTGATGACAGCTCGTATTATAGCATCTCATAACAGGTAAGTATTATTTCCAGAATAACGTTAAGTCACTTTTGTAGCTCTAAGTCAATGCTGCACAAATGGACACTTAAGATTAAGGCATCGTTCCGCTCTGGAGCAGTGCGTCTGTGGATCCCAGGAACTGTACAAAGGCTTTCTTTTTTAAAAAATATATCTTCTGTTATACTTCAATTGTTTCATTCCATTGATCATTTTCTTCCAAATGAAAATTGAAAATATCAGTCTATAATGTTTTCATACACCTACAAAAAAAGAAACATTGTTGGTTAAAACTTGATTTTTTTATTTCTGAAAATATTTACTAAATGGTTCTGTGGGCTAAGGTACGAAGCTACTAATATAACAAGATGGAATATAAGTAAGTCCTTAACACTACTAATATTATAATAATAAAGATTTTTGTAGCAGTAAATGAGCGGGTATTACTTTCTTCCCCTGAATCAATCAAAAGAGTATTTTAAAAGGGAGAATCTTACAGTACTCCCAGACTGCTAACTTGGACATCATTTGAGAAGACATCTGGTCCACCTACACCTGTCCTAAGACTGGTGCAAGATGTAGAAAACTTCCCACAGCAACTGTTAAAGGAACTGCAGCTGAGGATTCTCAACCACCACAAGCATCAGCAATTATTCCGCCCACATTAAGAAGAATCGTGGACCTCGGACTGCGGGCTTGTCTGGACACCAAGCACTACTCCACAGCTCCAGCTCTCGGTGACATGGACCTGACTTACGATCACCACATGCGGGTCATACAGCTCCTCTTCTGACTGCAGCCACTCTGCCCAATGTGACCACCACCCTGAGTGCCTGTGATCTGACTGTCCTGGGTCTTAGGCTCTGGCTGCAGCCCTGCACGCAGGCTCAAGGTCCTCTGCAAGGGCCTAACTGCTGAGGACAAGCCCACAAGTGAGGAAACAGATACTCCTCTAGCTGACACTCCAGATAAGACGCCTTTAGAAAAACAAACTCTGTTATACAGGAACAGGATGATAAATGTGATAAGCTCCATGTTTGTGGTAATTTACTACTTAGCAATCTTCTCTTGCTGTGTCTTTTACAAACCATATAAATAAACCTCTTAATTCTTTTTTAGAGTCTTTGGTCATTTTTCTTTGGGTTGAATTTCCTTAATAGTGGACAAAAGTCGCTTTTTTTTTTTTTCTTTTTTTTTGAGACAGGACCTTGCTCTGTTACCCAGGCTGGAGTGCAGTGGTGCCATCGACCTTCTGGGCTCAAGTGATCCTCCCACTTCGGCCTCCCAAGTAGCTGGGACTGCATGTGTGCATCAACACAAACCTGGCTAATTCTTTATTTTTTGTAGAGATGAGGTTTCACTATACAAATTTAAGTATCTCACCCAGGCTGGTCTCTCACTCCTGGGCTTAAGCGATCCTCCCACCTTGACCTCCCAAAGTGCTGAAATTAGAGGTGTGAGCCACCTTGCCTGGCCACCTTTTTTTCTTTAATTAATAAGGTACTGTTTACTGAAAAGGCCAGTGGTCCACATACCAGTCCTAAACTATTTTTATTAGTTTCTTCATTAATTTACCAACAAATAGTTACTAAGATTGTGCTATAAGGAATAAAGAAAATGAGATTTTGGCAGATGTTACATTCCAGTCTTTCCTGTACTGCCTAATTTTGCTGATACAATTAAAAAGACTAAAAAAAAGAACTGCAAATTGTTTAAAGATTATGTAATATGAAAATAAGCTGCATTTATTCAAGGATTACCTTTACACTGTCTTACCTTGTTCTTATTCAAATGGTTAGTTATGAACAAGTGGTACTCAATTTTCTATTGCCACTGTTACATGGTTATTTGTCCCTGTAAGCACATAATTGTGTATGACATGACAAAAAAAAAAAAAAAAAGAAGTATTAAGTTTCTGGCTAAATGGTAAAAATTGATTACAGCAAAAATGACTATTATGTAAATACCAAATAGGCTTATGGTGTCAACCATTTGTCTTCTTATAGAACCCAGAAGTAAAGAGCTAACATTAGGAGTCAAAAGTTTGATTTTATGTTTATCCTGTGGAAATACCCACTGGCTTTAAAGATGTTAAACAGCAATAATTAAGAAGTTCGCAAAATGAACTTTACCCTAGAGCTTTATTTTTTAGAGATGGGCCTCAATAGTATTGCCTAGGCTGGCCTTAAACTTCGGGATTTTTCCTTGACCTTATACAAAAGGTGTAATGATCCTAATGAAGATCCTAAAGATACTAATTTAAGAGAATGTTTTAAATGCTGCTAAAAGTCAAGACAACAAAAAAACCTCAGAAATTCTAACAGTGTTTTTAAGGGTATTTAGGGTATTTGCTACAGTTAGTACAAATGGAGCTAAATGTCTGGAATCGTTTTTCTTTTTCCATTTTTTTTTTTTTTTGAGACAGGGTCTTGCTCTGTCATCCAGGCTGAAGTGCAGTGGCATGATCATAGCTCACTGTAGCTTCAATCTCCCAGGCTCAAGCAACCCTCTCGCCTCAGCCTCCTGAGTAGCTGGGACTACAGGCACATGCCATCAGGCCTAGAAAAATTTTTTCCCAAAGTTTTTGGTAGAGATAGGCTGTGTGGCCCAGGCTGGTCTCCAACTCCTGAGCTCAAGTGATCCTCCTGCCTCAGCCTCCTAAAGTGCTGGGATTACAGGTGTGAGCCACTGTGCCTGACCCAAAACCACTTTTCTATAGTGCAAGGAGATAACCACAGTGTTATTACTATTATCATTAAAAATTACCTCAGATGTGTTTTAGGCTGTAATGCTAGTTAAGTAGCCAGACAGTATTTTAAACCCAGGTCTGATGAAAATTCCCACTTCAATTTTGCTGACTATTCCATACCTGAATCCTCAATTCATAAATGATTAAGAGTCACCTAAAAAAGGTTAAAATATATTCAGTGTGCTCTTTTTTTTCTTTCTTCCCCGAGACGGAGTCTCACTCTGTCGCCCAGGCTGGAGTGCAGAGGGGTGCCATCTCGGCTCACTGCAACCTCCACCTCCCGGGTTCAAGCAATTCTCCTGCCTCGGCCTCCCGAGTAGCTGGGATTACAGGCATGTGCTACCACACCTGGCTAATTTTTGTATTCTTAGTAGAGATGGGGTTTCACCATGTTGGCCAGGCTGGTCTCTAACTCTTGTCCGTGTGATCTGCCCACCTTGGCCTCCCAAAGTGCTGGGATTACAGGCGTGAGTCACCACGCCCGGCCAGTGTGCTCTTTTTAAACTAAGGCAGCAAAGAATGCAATGCTTTTCAAGACTTATTGTCAACTAAGCAAAAGCTGGGACCCTAAAGAATAACATTGCTGGCCAGACACGGTGGCTCATGCCTATAATCCCAGCACTGAGGGAGGCTGAGGCGGGTGGATCATGAGGGCAGGAGATCAAGACCATCCTGGCCAACATGGTGAAACTCCGTCTCTACTAAAATACAAAAAACATTAGCGGGCGCAGTGGCAGGCGCCTGTAGTCCCAGCTACCTGGGAGGCTAAGGCAGGGGAATTGCTTGAACCCAGGAGGTGGAGGTTGCAGTGAGCAGAAATTGTGCCACTGCACTCAAGCCTGGTGACAAAGCGAGATTCCATCTCAAAAAAAAAAAAAAAGAATAACGTTGCTTATTCAGAACAGCCAACGCCAAAAGAACTTTCCACATCTGTGTGGGGAAGTATGTGGCTGGGTTAACAAAAACCTGCAGTTGCACAGAAAAAAACATGACCCACTATACTCTCCTCGCTCTATCCCTTCCTCATAGAAGCTACTAAGAACCACAAACACCCTATATATTTTACTTATTTATTTATTTATTTATTTGAGACAGAGTCTCGCTCTGTCCCCCAGGCTGGAGTGCAGTGGCGCGATCTCAGCTCACTGCAACCTCCGCCTCCCGGGTTCATGTCATTCTCCTGCCTCAGCCTCCCAAGCAGCCTCCCAAGCAGAGACCACAGGTGCCGCCACCACGCCCGGCTAATTTTTTATATTTGTAGTACAGACAGGGTTTCACCGTGTTAGCCAGGATGGTCTCATTCTCCTAACCTCGTGATCTGCCTGCCTCGGCCTCCCAAAGTGCTGGGATTACTAAGCGTGAGCCACCGTGCCCAGCATATATTTAAAAGTTTCACATATTTTAGTATTTTTAAAATGTTACATTATTTTGAGTTTTCCACATGTATTATATCTCATGCTTTTCATTTGAACCAAAGCAGTGTTTCAAATGAGAACTATTACCTGATTTGACGATGCCTTCTTCAGCTCCATTCTCCAGCCACTGAGATTCACTGTCCAACAAACGGTTTTTTGATTCACTAAGTGGTTTGATAGGAAAAGGCTGATTTGAGCCACTACTGAAAAGAAGAGCAAACAACTTAATAAATAGCTTAATGCTCAACGGTGGATACTTAATAAATTAATAAGCAGCAAATTAGTATTCCTTCTCCTAAATATGTGAGGGCAACTCATGAGATCTTAGTACTCTGAAAAAACTACCTTCAAAATAAAAATATGCCCACAACCCCCCATTAAATGGCTCTCTAGACCCAAGAATCTGTATTCCAACGCTGCCAATGAAAACAATTAGTCAAAATCTAAAAAGCTTCAGAGGCCGGTCTGAACTGTTCTTAATATGTTAATCGGGAGCCATAGGCAGTGCAAGGACAGGTGGGGATCTATGTCTGTGGCCAGTACAAAACAATTACCTGTCATTTCCCAAGTTTTCTGCTTTCTACCTCTGCAGTTTAGATCTAAGGGGAAAAAATGATTCAGTGATTTAGCGTAGACTTATTTTTCTAGCTAAAAGATCCAGGGAGGGAGGGAATGGAGGAAGGAAAGGAAGAGGAAAAGGAAACTAATAAATGTTGGTTTCCTATTATGGGCCAGACACGATGCCAGGCACCTTATATACATTATCTCAGCGCTCCAAATAACCTTCGGTGGTGAGTATCATTATCCCGATTTCATAGAGGTGGAAACTGAGGCTCATAATTTAAGTGACTGGGCCAGAACCCTAACAAATGTTAGAGCTCAAAGGTCTAAGGCATTAAGCTACATTCTAAGACTTAGGGTTCTTCCAATATTAATATGCTAGTTTAGAACTTATCATTCCTCTTCTCCTACAACTTATTTCTGTAATGAATAAATTATGAATGTTTTACTTGGACAGAAGTATCTCTAGCTTCTTTAAAATTTCATTTAAAATGAACTATTACACTGAATGTATGAAAGTTTACTTGCCACACAAATATTATGGGAAAATTTCCTCTAAGATGAAGTAATGAAAAAAAAAACTGTATTTTTGAATTCTTATTTTGATAGTATATTAAAATTTATCAAAATAAAATGGTGATTAGTATAATGACTAATTTATTTGAAAAAACATAACTGACATAATCCAATCTAATAAAATCTTGAAAGGTCTTAGTTACTTCCCAGCTTGCCCAGACATTTCCAGCTTTATGCGATTATCCTGGTTTAACTATTATTAAACAAGCATTCTCTCTCCTACTCTTTTTTTTTTTTTTTTTTTGAGACGGAGTCTCGCTGTGTCACCCAGGCTGGAGTGCAGTGGCGCGATCTCGGCTCACTGCAAGCTCCGCCCCCCGGGTTCACGCCATTCTCCTGCCTCAGCCTCCGAGTAGCTGGGACTACAGGCGCCCGCCACCTCGCTCAGCTAGTTTTTTGTATTTTTAGTAGAGACGGGGTTTCACCGTGTTAGCCAGGATGGTCTCAATCTCCTGACCTCGTGATCCACCCGCCTCGGCCTCCCAAAGTACTGGGATTACAGGCTTGAGCCACCGCGCCCGGCCTTCTCTCCTACTCTTAAGTGTTCTGGTTTAGATAATAAAAAATCATGGTTATTAGCACATATACCTTTATTAACCCACAGTTAAAAAATTTAAATTTCTCTTTCCCTAACTATGCTGGTTTACTAAATCACTACTGTATTTACTCATAAGACGTACACACAACACATGTACACGGTTTGCTTTATGATGAATATGGAAAAGCGTAAGGACAAGAAGCACACCTTCTGGCGTACTCATTCTGGTTTGTAACAGAAGCTTGTTCTGGATCCATCCCCACAAGGCGAGTTGGAAAACTGCAACCATCACCCAAGCTGCATAATGAAAAATAGTAATAATTTAAATAATGTTAAATTAAATCAAAATGGTCAAATTTAACACCCATTTTTCAGAGACATGGCATAAATTATCGTAACTTGTCATATAAGGAAGTAATTCCTAAGATTTCTAACTTAGGTGTTATTACCTTGACATGGTTTGGCTGTGTCCTCACCCATATCTCATCTTGAATTGTAGCTCCCATAATTCCCATGTGTCAGGGGAGGGACCCAGTGGGAGGTAACTGAATCGTGGGGGTGGGTTTTTCCTGTGCTGTTCTTGTGAAAATGGGTAAGTCTCACGAGATCTGATGGTTTTATAAACGGGAGTTCCCCTGGCACATACTCTTGTGTCTGCCACCATATAAAATGTGACTTTGCTTCTCCTTGCCTTCCACTATGATTGTGAGGCCTCCCCAGCCATATGTGAGTCAACTAAACGTCTTTCCTTTAGAATTACCCAGTGTCCGGTATGTCTTCACTAGCAGTGTGAGAACAGACTAATACCTCCATTGCAGACACAAGCCCTTTTCTCTTACAATTTACATACATTGAGAAACAATGTCTTCTGTGCCTATTAAGATTCTGATGCCTAGTATAGCACCCCAAGCATAGGTATTCAAGTATTTGAGTAACTGACCTGCTTATCATAATCATTTATGAGATCATTCAGGCTCAAACTGAAATTCATGATGTAAGTTCCACATATTTATTTATTCAACAATATTCATTAAACAAATATTTACTGAATGCCTATGATGTTCTAGGTACTATTTTAAGTACTACGGATATAGGAAATAGTGAACAAAAGAGAAGAAACTTTCTGCCTTCAAGAAGCTTACGTTCTAAAAAGAGCACACTTATGCCTTATTTTCATATTATCTAAACACATCAAAATTGTATACTACAGAGACTTTTACTTCTCGCCAAGAGATGGAATAACTGGTAAACTGTACATAGTCAGAAACTGAACAGTACAAAATTATTTTTTTAGAAAATAGGCAGCAGAGAACTGTGGTCTCAGAAAAAAAGAAAACAAAACCAAGCAAGGCACAGCTTTCTGCCAGGACCGTGGCACTACAGGGGGTGGGAAACCAGGGCCCTGGCACTACGGGGGTGGGAAACCAGGGCCCTAGCACTACGGGGGTGGGAAACCAGGGCCCTGGCACTACAGGGGGTGGGAAACCAGGGCCCTGGCACTACGGGGGTGGGAAACCAGGGCCCTGGCACTACGGGGGTGGGAAACCAGGCCCCTGGCACTACGGGGGTGGGAAACCAGGGCCCTGGCACTATGGGGGTGGGAAACAAGCAGAACAAGGTAGTTTCACTGAATTGAGATGACAGAGGTGGGAGTTTTGAGGCTGAGGTGGGCCGGGTGCGGCGGGTCACATCTGTAATCCCAGCACTTTGGGAGGCTGAGGCAGGCGGATCACTTGAGGTCAGGAGTTCAAGACCATCCTGGCCAACATGGTGAAATGCCATCTCTACTAAAAACACAAAAACTAGCTGGGTGTGGTGGCATGTGCCTGTAATCCCAGCTACTAGTGAGGCTGAGGCACGAGAATTACTAGAACCCGGGAGGCGGAGGTTGCAGTGAGTCAAGATTGCAGCACTGTACTCCAGCCTGGGCACTCAGCCTGTCTCACTTTGAGAGAGAGTGAGACTCTGTCTAAAAAAAAGAGGGGCTGAGGTGGCTTAAATCTATGGGACAGAGTTGAGAGAGAGCAAGATATGCAGAGAAATGGTTACAGAAATCTGCACTGTGGTGTACCTGAGTCTTCTGATAAATACTAAGCTGCACTTGTGAATCCAGGAAAAGAACAACTGGGAATAATGAACGATGAATAATTCACAGCACTGGGAAGCATTCACATTTGCCCAGCTTGACTGGGGCGATCTCACTGAACACATGGATTTGGTAAAAACTCCACATTTATTGGAGTGCTAAACTAGCCCTAGAGAAAGTACTACTCTGGACTCAACGTAATAAAGCTGAAAACAAGCCTCAGGCCAAGCGCAGTAGTAACGCCTCTAATCCTAGCCCTTCAGGAGGCCAATCTAGACAGGCAGCAAAGTAGCATTCAAAATGTCCACCACCCAATCAAAAATTACCGGACATGAAAAGTAGCACAGATGTGATCTATAGCTAAGAAAAAAGTTAATAGAAAAAGATCAGAAACTTAGCAATTTCAGTGAAAATTAGCAAACAAGACTTTTTAAAAATGATTATCAATGTACCTGTGAATTAAAAGGAAAAATAGATATAATGAAAAGATAAATGTAAGATATTAAAAAAACCAAACTGAACTTCTAGAGCTGAAAAATACATCTGGGCCAGGCGCGGTGGTTCATGCCTATAAACCAGCACTTTGGGAGGATGAGGTGGGTGGATTGCTTGAGGTCAGGAGTTTGAGACCAGACCAATCTGGCCAACATGGTGAAACCCTGTCTCTACTAAAAATACAAAACTTAGCCAGGTGTGGTGGCACGCACCTGTAATCCCAGCTTCTTTGGAGGCTGAGGCAGGAGAATTGCTTGAACCCAGGGGACACAGGTTGCAGTGAGCCTAGATCACGCCACTGCACTCCAGCCTGGGTGACAGAGCAAGACTCCGTCTCTAAATAAATAAATAAATAAATAAATAAATAAATAAATAAATAAATATTTTAAAAATCTTACATGAAAGATTCATTGGAAAAGCTTACCAGCAGGCTAGACATTATAGAAGAGATCAGTGAACTTATGGATATTAGCAGTAGAAATTAACCAAAATGAAGCAAACGGAGAAAAGAAGATGGCAGAGAAGGACAAAATAGCAATGACCTGTGGGTCACTATCAAGCAATTTAACATATGTATACATGAGAGTACCAGAAAAGCTGGTCAGGGAGGAGGTGAAAAGAGGGGAATAGGCAGAAAAAAATAAAGACATAATTGATGAAAATTATTCAAATCTGATGAAAACTATAAACTTACAGATCCAAGAAGCCTAATGAACCCCAAGGAGGATAAACACCAAGGAACTCATCAAACTGCTTAAAACCAATGACAAGGATAAAATCTTTTTTTCTCTGTCATCCAGGTTGGAATACAGTGGTGCAATCTTGTCTCAATGCAAGCTCTGCCTCCCGGGTTCACGCCATTCTCCTTCCTCAGCCTCCCAAGTAGCTGGGACTACAGGCACCTGCCACTATGCCCGGCTAATTTTTTGTATTTTTAGTAGAGACAGGGTTTCATCCTATTAGCCAGGAAGGTCTCGATCTCCTGACCTTGTGATCGGCCCGCCTCAGCCTCCCAAAGTGCTGGGATTACAGGCATGAGCCACCGCGCCCAGCTGATATGGATAAAATCTTAAAAGTAGCTACAGGAGGGGAAAGGATAGTAATTTACAAACAATGAAATAAAGAAATTAAAGTCAGGCTGACTTTTCATTAGAAACAATGCAGACCGGAAGATAATGGAACATCTTTAAAGGAAAGAAAACTAAAAATAACAAAATCCTATCGACTTATAATTCGCTGTTTACAGAAAATAACTTCAAAATTTCTGTTTAGAGAAAATAATTTCAAAACAAGTAATCTGTGTTCCAACCAATGGGAGGGGGAAAATCTTGAATACATGAGAATGGATAAAGTATACAAAAGAGATCAATGAACTTGAAGATATAGCAATAGGATCTATACAAAATGAAACACAGAAAACAGACAAAAAATGAACAGTGCACCAGTGAGCTGTGGGAGGACTGTGAGTGACTGATGACACGTGTAATTGGAGTCCCCACAGTAATAGGGGAAGGAGATGACAAAAGAAATAATGGTTAACAATATTTTCCAAATTTGATTAAAGCTCTAAAACCAGAGATCCAAAAAGTTCAACTAAACCCAAGCACAAGAAACTAGAAAACTAGATCAATATATCATAATCAAATTGCATGAAGTAGTGATAGTCTTAAAAGTAGCCACAGAAAAAAACATTATATATAGACTAACAAAAATAAGAGTTATCACAATTTCTCATTATAAAAATGCAACCCAGAAACATAACATCTAGCAACATCTAAAATTTTTTGTTTTGTTTTGTTTTTGAGACAGAGTCTTGCTCTGTTGCCCAGGCTGCAATGTGGTGGTACCATCTCAGCTCACTGCAACCTCTGTCTCCCAGGTTCAAGCGATTCTTGTGCCTCAGCCTCCCAAGTAGCTGGGACTACAGGTGTATGCCACCATACCCAGCTAATTTTTGTATTTTTAGTAGAGACCAGGTTGCCATGTTGGCCAGGCTGGTCTTGAACTCCTGGCCCCAAGTGATTCACCTGCCTCAGCCTCCCAAAGTGCTGGCATTACAGGCATGACCCACTGTGCCTGGCCAACATATAGAATTTTATACCAAGCAAAAATGTCTTTAAAAAATGAAAGCAAATAAGTCATTTTCAGACCAAAAAAAGGCAATTCAGTTAATCTAGGGGAAAAAACCCGTAACTCTTACAAATATGTCACTCAATCTTCAAATATTTTTTCCTTCTTTATGATGACTTTGATACAGAGCTGGCCTAAAATGGATGGAAATGGGAAAGAAATGGAAACTATCAATCATCTCAAGAATACACTCTCATTTACATTTGGGGTAAAATTGCAATACGTCGTTGGTCTTCTCTGATTTAGGACACAACAGAATACGTAATTCATTTCTGTGATAGGATCTTTGAAGTTGTGGCTAATAACCATACATTTTTATAATTCTTTATTTCAAACAACTTATTTGCATTTTGAAGAAAAAAATCTTATTTTCTTAGCAAATCATCTTTTTCTTCTACTTTCCATTCAAATATATAAACTCTCCTTAACCTTATCTAATTAAAAAATGAAAAATAAAATATTTTATGTATAAAAAAATGAGTTTTCAAAGTCTATAAGAATATCATTATATATTATATTCTCTAAATCTGAAGACATTTAACCAGAAAAAGACTGCCTCAGATGCCATAATCCCTGAGACCCACATTTTATAAATTACCTTGAAAATATTGGAAGTAGCCAATACTTCTTTTCATCACCAAAGACTTGCCTCCAATTTTTACTGTATCCAAGAGAGAAACCATTTCCATCAGGCCCGTATGAAAACGTGGGTGCGCGGAATGATTCTGTTAAATATACATACATATATAAACTAATTAATCTGTGTAAAAATTATAGAAGGGATGGAAAGTACCAATTTTCTTGCTTATATCTTTGACATCAAAAATTATAAATATAATTTAAAATAAATGATACATTGGTTGCAATTAAAAGATAAATTTCTGAAACTTCTTTTGGGAAAAAATAACATTTAATATTTCATCAACCTTATAAAGTAACATGTCAAAATAATTATCAAATACTACTTAAAATCTAGTGTTGTGTGCTCCACTATCTCTTGGCTTCAACTTCACTCATTATTTATGAATTTCCTACTATGTTCCTGATAGCTTTGTACCAGATATTTGGGATTCAAAGATAAATTAGATAAAATTCCTATTGAAGAACCTAGAGTCTAGCAAAATTACAGTGTAGTAAGTGCTAACATAGCCATGTTGTACTGGGAGCACAAAGGTGAAGGAAGCTAATTTTGTCTCGATGGGGGGCATATATGTGCTTTGGGGGTGCTTGTAGGGAAAGGTGAGCAAGCTGAGGGTGACCAGACCATTATTTCAAGCTTGGTTGTTAAGTGATGTAGAGTGAGGTCTGGAGAAAGATACAGGCTTCACAAAAAATGTTTAATTTAAAAATAGAATGCACTTCAGTGTGTTTTATAAGCTAAGGATAAGAACCCAGGGCATTGGGAGGGATTGCTGATATAAACAAGTAAACTAAAAACTGAAGAAGGAATCCTAGAAGAGATGGGAAGGAGTCTAGAAAAGTTGTAAAGATTCACCTTGAATACCAGAAAAGACATCTTTCTTCCTCAGAAGCTAGAGACAGGTGAGAGTGATAGGTGTGAAAGAAGAAATGTTTGTATGAGGCTATAAAGATGTGAAGATGAGAGTTTACTTGTGACTCCTTCTAATTTTTCTACTAGGGACTCATAAAATAGGTAAGGAGAGTGGGAGAATTATGAAAATCTGGAATAACCGTCTTGGGTAGTAGGTGAGACCTGACCAGAAACATGTGACATTACTGCCTAACAGAGCTAAGGCCCTCAATGAGGCCTAACATCTTAAATCTGTAGCTATAGCAAACCTTACGGAGGAAGACATCCTTCGACAGCTTTCAACAGCCCCACTGTGCACAGGGATGAAGAGGATGGCTGGGTAACCAGAGCCATGAATTAGCAAAGGAATAATGGGAGAAAGTCTAGGCACCAAAGATGTAAGGAGCTGTTTTTGTCAAGAGCTGTTGAAGTCATTTATCATAGGATCTAGAATGGACATGGGTGAGAAATAAAACCAGAAGGGAAAGAAAAACTTAGGAGAAAACTGTTGGAGAATAGAAGACTCAGGAAGTATATTAGAATATAATAAACAGAGAATAACATATTCAAGTTTAAAATTTCATTTTCAGAGGCTCTTCAGTTCTAAGCAATAAAAAAGCTCAGAATCAAAGGGACTAGCTTGCCTGTTTGCGATAATGAAATTAGCTTAAATGCAGGAACTCACTAAATGAGGGTAAACGATCTCAAGGTGGGTAGGTGACGGTTATGAAGAAGATAGAGGTGATGCAGCAGAATAAGACACCCTCAAAAGATCCAAGAACAAACATCTGAATGTAGTAGTGGAGAACTAGCTAAAGACCAGGGCTGTGGGAGATGAAGCTGTAAAAAAGTGGTGTGTTAAGCAATGTTTTTTCAAAGTGTGGGTTAAAACACCTTAACAGACCACAAAATCAACTGAGTGACTTGCAACCCGCATTTCCTTTTAAGAAACTAGAGAAGAAAATATCAGAATACACTGCATATAGTAGAGATTAAACAGGTTTTGTGAAACTTTTGCTTATTTTATTTATATAATTTTATAAATATTTGTGCAAGTTCTAAGTCACGATACGAAATGCTACATTTCTTACTGTGGCCACTGGCAAAAAAAAAAAGTTTGAAAAAGATTGTTTAAGACAACAGCAGGTTCCCTAGAAATGCCAGTCTCTCACATACCTACAGGGGCTGGGCAGGAAACAGAAAAGGCACGACTGGCAAGACAGTGTCCACACCCTATCTAAATCCATGCCCTATCTTGCGCAGTCCACCCCTGCTTAGCTCCATTTCACTGATACCGAGTGGGAAAATGGGCCTACTACCACTAGATTCATCAGTTTTGACCAGAAGAAATCTGGTCTTCTTTGTGAAAATCTGGTCTTCTTTGTGAAATCGCTCACATAGATCTTATTGGTTGGGGAGAACTTAAGGGCTGCACTTTGCCTGTAGGCTGCCTTTCTGTCATTTTCAATTAAAGGTAAAGAGATAGCAGAATATTCTACAAAGATGACCAAAAAAAATTAGTTAATAGGGATAAGAAATTTTGTTTACATGGAAAAGGGATGAAGGCATGATGGAACTGGAAGAGAAGGAACAAATCCTCACACTGGAAGCCCACCATAACTTACAAGACAGCTCAGTAACACAACATTAAAATGATCCAATACTAAAGCATCTACATGTCTCACTCCAAATCCCTTATTCTTTCTATAATTAAAAACTGTTTCCCTCCAACTTACCTGGCAGATATATGGCTCTAATCTAGCAGGTGGATTTTAACTTTTTACAAAACATTACCATAAAAATCCTTATTCTGTGTCTTGGTATATTAGCAGATACATGAATATTTCAATTATAGCATAGCAGGGCTTCTAATGTCAACAGTTCAGTGAGCAATGCCACCACTGTTGTTTAGGGAATGTTTGTCCAATTACTTGAATACCTTACTTTTCCCCCTATATGTTCATTTTTTAAAATGATCAAACAAAAAGAGAAATAAATGCTAATACTAGTGATACAATACATATACTGACAACTGACACAAAGATGGAAATAATGAGGTATGTCAAAAGCACTACTCCTTAGCTTCAGTCATGGAACATATGCCAGTTAAATGTGTTTAACTGTGGGGGAAAAGTAAAGAATATATATGGGCTGGGCAGGGTGACTTGCATCTGTAATCCTAGCATTCTGGGAGGCTTAAGTGGGAGGACCACTCGAGCCCAGGAGTTTGAGACCAACCTGGGCAACATAGCAAGACCCCATCTCCATAGAAATAAATAAATTAGCCGGGTGTGGTAGCACACACCTGTAGACCCAGCGACTTGGGAGGCTGAGGTGGGAACACTGCTTAAGTCCAGGAGGTCAAGGTTGCAGTGAGCTGTGATGGTACGACTGCACTCTAGCCAGGGCAACAGAGTGAGACTCTGTCTCAAAAAAAAAAGAATATACGTGAAATACACTGTTATGTTTTAGCTAAAAGATAAGCGTAATTGAGGATGTGAGGGTTTTCTTGTTTGAGAACAAACTTCCTTAAAGCACGTAAATCTACTGTCTATCTCTCATAGATTAATTTTTTTTGAGACAGGGTCTTACTCTCATTGCCCAGGCTGGAATGCAACGATGCAATTTTGCCTGACTGCAGCTAGTTTTTTTTGTATTATTAGTAGAGACAGGGTTTCTCCACGTCACCCAGGCTGGTCTCGAACTCCTGGACTCAAGCAATCCACCCACCTTGGCCTCCCAAAGTGCTGGGATTACGGGTATGAGCCACTGTGCCCGATCTCTCACAGATTAATTTTTGAAATGACACTGTATAAACGCAGGAAAGTTTTTATTTATTAAAATTTATAAAATAGTTCTCCACATAACACGTTACTGAAAATATGTTAAAAAGTCAATCTCATTTCCTCAACCTTCTCCAAAATAATGAACTTTATTATAAAACCATTGTTCCCATCCAGTCAAAATTAATTTTACTACAGAATTATTTTATTATTTTTACTTTTTAGAGACTGGGTCTCCCTATGTTGTCTCGGCTGTCCTCCAGGGCTCAGGGGCTTCTCCCGCCTCTGTCTCCTGAGTAGCTGGGATTATTAGGCACATGCCACCAATTCCGGATTCAGAATTGTCTTACACTTCTCTATCATCTGACCCTGTCCTTCTCTAGATTTCATATTTATTTATGGTCATTGTCCTAAGCAATTATAATTTATTTTAACCTACTTACCTATTGTTGTCCTATTTTTTCCAACTAGCCAGCAGTGGTAGCTGAAAAGTGAGAGGACGCTGATGAAGAACATTGCAGACACAAAGAAAAGAAAAAGTACGTGGAATTTTGCACGTGTATCTGTCAGTTCATTCTGAGGAGGAAAAAAAGAAGTTAATTTTGAGGAGAGTCAACCTCCAAAATATAATTTATAAGTTAGTTCTGCCTAAAGATCGTTGAATATGTCAAAATACTTGCCATATTTGAAAAATAATAAATTACTTAATATATCCCAATGCAACAACTGCAAAAGCAAAGAATTGGTATTATCAAAAAGCAACCTGCCTATCTAGGAGTTCAGGAAGAGTTATTTAAAATACTGTTCTTAAATTTTTTTTAACTTTAGCTTGGCATGGTGGTGTGTACCTGTAATCCCAGTTACTGGGGAGACTGAGACAGGAGGATCACCTGAGCCTAGGAGTTCTAGGCCATCCTGGGCAACACAGTGAGACCCCGTCTCATTTAAAAAAAAAAAAAAAAAGCAATGCTTTCAGTAATAAAGTGAAAAGATCAACTCTTATAGCAACACGTTTTCTTTTGTACTTTATGTATATATTCAAGCTTTCTCCAACATCCAACACATATAAGCTCCCCATATCTATACTAAAATATTTGACTATTTTATTTAGATTTGCTGCTAACTAAAAACTAATTGTGAAATATTTTTGAACTTCTCTAATCTCTATTTTCAGACCACCCATGCCTTCAGCTGCTTCAATTCCTACTTTTTTCATCTGTATGTCTATAGAGCCTTTGTGCATAGTTAGCCATTTTGATAAATAAATTTACCACAAGGTATTAATGAACGAAAACAGCTTCTCTGGTATCCCTTCTTATGGCTAATTACATTTTAACAGATGCAAACTAGAGCCTAGAAGAAATTCATATCTTTAATAGGAGGAGGAGGCCTTTAAATGTTAGCTCTTAAAATAAACCATATAGGCAAAGCACCTACTCCACCAGAACACAAAGCACCTACTCCACCAGCACACAAAGCACCTACTCCACCAGAACACAAAGCACCTACTCCACCAGCACACAAAGCACCTACTCCACCAGCACACAAAGCACCTACTCCACCAGCACACAAAGCACCTACTCCACCAGCACACAAAGCACCTACTCCACCAGCACACAAAGCTGTTCTGTTCTGCTGGATTTTAAAAGTATTACAGACTAAAAGGAGGCTATTAGCATTAGGTTATTTTGACATTGATCTTTTTCTCTTTTCTTCCAGAGTAACCAACATATGTTTCAAACGTTTCAAACATATCAAGTGAGTCTTCCATCTGACCGTCTTGTGAAGTGAATTTTTGTTAAACATATTCACTATAAATGTCACAAAAGATATCATGAGAATGTCATGGTAATGATGTAGTTTACCTTTGGACAACTCTCTGTAGATTTCCTGTGGCAAAGCTTGTGCAAATAGAGACAATACATTAAGAAACCAACTTTTATGCAAAATTATCCTAAACACTAGTTTTATAAATCCTGTCGAAGGAACACTAAGATGTTGCTTTCTAATGGCTGTCTACAACATTTTCTCAAGAAATACAAAAGAGAAAATAGACAAGAACATGGAGCTCTTCGAGCACATTTCCTTTTTCTTAAAAAAAAAAAAAAAAGACACAAGGTCTTGGCTGGGCGCAGAGGCTCACAACTGTAATCCCAGTACTTTGGGAGGCCGAGGTGGGCAGACCACCTGAGGTCAAGAGCCTGGCCAACATAGTGAAACCCCGTCTCCACTAAAAACGCAAAAATTAGCCGGGCATAGTGGTCATAGTGGTGCACGCCTGTAATCCCAGCTACTTGGGAGGCTACGGCAGGAGAATCACTTAACCCTGGAGGTGGAGGTTGCAGTGAGCTGAGATCGCACTGCTGCACTCCAGCCTGGGTGACACAGCCAGTCACAGAAAAAAAAAAAAAAAGATACAAAGTCTCACTAAGGCACCAGAGCTAGGGCTAGTCTTGAACTCCTGGCCTTAAGTGATCCTCCCGCCTTGGCCTCCCAAAGGGCTGGACTACAGGCATGAGTCACCTGTGCTGCGCCTACAGACACGTTTCAAGTATCCTTTAAATATACACTTTTCCAGTGAGGTTTTAAAACAAAGATTTGTGTCTGGGGAAGAATAAAATAAAATGTTTTTAGCCAATATTGAAAACAAACTAACTTCTGACTAGTAGTTTCCAAAAACTAGATCTGATGACTTCATACCACCTTCACTGCTTCCACCTTATTCCGGCCGGGATGCTGCAACAGCCTCTACCAGGTGAGCCTGTGTATTGGCACGCGTCCTATCCCATCCTTCTCAGCTCAGCAGTCAGAGTGAGCCTCGCACAAGTCAGATCATGTCCCCACCGGGCTGCTAGTAAAAGCCACAGTCATTTCAACACTCTCCAAGGCCCTCTGTCATTTTGGCCCCCTCTTGGTCCATTCCTTTCCGTCTCCTTTCTGCTCATTCTACCCCAGCCACAGTAGCCTTCTTGTGTTACTGAAACATGGCAAGGACACGTACCATGTTCTCTGGGCCTGAATGCTCTTATCTCAGATATCCATCAATTCCCTTCTAAATGAGGCCTCCCCTCACTGTGCTATTCAATACTGCCATCTGCCCTATCACGCCACCGCCCAATACTTACATCTCTCACCCTGCTCATTGTTTATTACTTGTCCCCCTCCTTCTCAAAAGCAGCTCTGCAAGGACAGAACTCTGCCCATTTTTTCAGAGATATACTACAAGTCTCTAGAGTACTACCTGCCATATAGTAGGTACTAAATACATATTTCCTGAATGAATGAAGAAAAAGGTAGATTTATGTTTACTAGTATTTTTTTACACAGAATCCAAAAAAGTTATTCGTTCTTTAATAAATCATTGCATACAAACATTGCTGAATTTTCTGATACAGAAATGTGAAATTAAGTAATTTAGGTTTCATGTATCTGGCACTGAATCTGTTTAAATAAGGGGTATGGTTAGTATGTTGTGAACTGAACAAAGGTGCCCAGCTGAGGGGGAAATCAAAAGCCAAAATTCATGAGGCTGACACCATACAGGCAGGCGTGTTCTCTTCTAATACGTGCAAAGGCATTGTAAGTGCTAGCATCCCCTGGTTTTAAGTACCCAAACTTTAAACATCTAATGATGTTTAAATCCTTCTAAAATGTAGTAGGTATCTCCTAGAAATAGAATTGTGCTTGATGACTCAGGGCTTTAATTATATTCTTCCCAACTATGAGTAGCAAGTTATAGTGGAAAGTAGCTGGATACTGGAATAGCCAGATTTTAGTTTAAATTCTTCTTTTTTTTTTTTTTTTTTCTTTTTTTGTTCTTTTGAGACTCAGTCTCCATCTGTCGCCCAGGCTGGAGTGCAGTGGCGCAATCTCAGCTCACTGCAAGCTCCGCCTCCCGGGTTTACGCCATTCTCCTGCCTCAGCCTCCAGAGTAACTGGGACCACAGGCGCCTGCCACCATGCCTGGCTAATTTTTTATATTTTTAGTAGAGACGGGGCTTCACCGTGTTAGCCAGGATGGTACTCGGTCTCCTGACCTCATAATCCGCCCACCTCGGCCTCCCAAAGTGCTAGGTTTACCGGCGTGAGCCACCGCGCCCGGCCTAAATTACTCCTATGTTATTAAGTATGTGACCTTAGGTAGTTGCATAATTTCTCCAATTTGTTTCCAACTCTGAAAACTGAAATAATAATGGCACCCTTCTATATCAACCATATTTTCTTCTTTTCTTTTCTTTTGAGACAGAGTCTTGCTCTGTTGCCAGGCTGGAGTGCAGTGGCGTGATCTGTGATCTTGGCTCACTGCAACCTCCACCTCCTTGCTTCAAGCAATTCTCCTGCCTCAGCCTCCCGACTAGCTGGGACTACAGGTACATGCCACCATGCCCGGCTCATTTCATATTTTTAGTAGTGATGGGGTTTCACCATTGTTGGCCAGGATGGTCTCAATCTCCTGACGTCAAGATCCGCCCACTTTGGCCTCCCAAAGTGCTGGGATTACAGGCATAAGCCACCACACCCAACCCTATTTTCTTATTTTCTATATTCCTGATGCTCTGGCATCTGGGGCCTCACTAACTGGGGAGAAACTGCCCCTCCCCGGGCTAGCCAGCTCTTAAGAGACAGCAAACCACTCACCCAGGAGCACATCTTTCATACACAAACTAAACATTCCAGATCCCACACTGAGAACCACCTCTTCTGCCTTTTATACTCCAGAAGGCAGCAGTCCTCTGCCTTCATTGTCCCAGAACCAGGTATAAGACAACTAGAGATAGCCCCGACACCTGAGTCCTCTGCAATTCCTGGAGCCAGCCAATCCAAAGTCTGCTTACCCTGCCTTCCCCACAGGAACCACAATAAAGGCTCTGGATCCCACATGGTGCTTCCTATCCTGGGGCCCCTTTCTCTTGGCACTGTAACAAACTATCTTTTCAGTGGCAATTGCCTCCTGATCTATTGGCCTCACCATACCTGAATAATAACAAAACCTACATTATAAAACACCTTCACAAGCTTTTTAGAAAGAGTAGATGTAAAAGTACTTTTTAACCACAAAAATCCCTCCTCCACAATCAGAGATTTAAAGGTAAAAACAAAAACAACAAAAGTGCCAGAGGAAAAAATAAGACAATATCTGTATAAATTTATATGGAATAGACAACAGACAGGTATCATATATAAAAAGAACTGCTTTAAAAATGTAAAACTTTGATGTGACAAAAACAAAAGAAAGCAGGAATATAAGACATAAACAGAAAACGTGGGCCAGGCGTGGTGGCTCACACCTATTATCCCAGTACCTTAGGAGGCCAAGGTGGGTAGATCACCTGAGGTCAGGAGTTCAAGACCAACCTGGCCAACATGGCGAAACCCTGTCTCTATTAAAAACACAAAAATTAGTCGGGCATAGTGGTCCCGGCTACTCAGGAGGTAAAGGCAGCAAAATCGCTTGAATCAGGGAGGTGAAGGTTGCAGTGAGCTGAGATTGTGCCACTGAACTCCAGCCTGGGTGACAGAGTGAGACTCTGCCTAAAAAAAAAAAAAAAAAAAACCCAGAAAATGTGGAAAAAGCATTTGCAGCCCATGACAGAAAAAGAATTATCTTTTAGGAGTGTCTCACATATTCTGGATAGGAGTCCTTTGTGAGATTATATGCATTGTAAATATCTTCTCCCAGTCAGTAGCTTGCTTTTTCACTCCAAAAGTCACCTTTTTATAAAAAGTTCTTTATTTTAATGAAGCCCAATTTATTGATCTTTTATGGTGATTGCTATGTTCAACGTAAGAAATCCTCATTTGGGCTGGGCACGGTGGCTCGTGCCTGTAATCCCAGCATTTTGGGAGACCGAGGCGGACAGATCACCTGAGGTCAGGAGTTCAAGACTAGCCTGGCCAACATGGTAAAACTCTGTCTCTGCTGGAGAATCACTTGAACCCAGGAAGCAGAGGTTGCAGCGAGCCGAGACTGTGCCATCACACTCTAGCCTGGGTGACAAGAGCAAAACTCCATCTCAAAAAAAAAAAAAAAAAAAAAGAAATCCTCATCTAACTCAAGGTCAAGAATAAAGATTAGTGGCTAGGCTCAGTGGGTTTCACACCTGTAATCCCAGCACTCTGGGAGGTTGAGGTGGGAGGACTGTTTGAGGTCAGGACTTATAGACCAGCCTGGGCCACATGGTGAAACCCCGTCTCTACAAAAAATACAAAAATTAGCCAGGCATGATGGTGCCTGCCCATGGTCCCAGCTACTCGGGGGCTTGAGGCAGGAGGATTGCTTGAGCCTGGGAGATTGAAACTGCAGTGAGCCATGATTGCACCACTGCACTCCAGCCTGGGAGACAGAGTGGGACCCTACCTCAAAAAACAAAACGACAACAAAAAAGATGAGTATCTTTAACATAAGACAAACTCCTTCATGTGTAAATATAAAAACCTACTAGAAATGGGCAGAGAACACAATAGAAATTTCACAAAAAAGACATGTCAGTGACTAGCAAGCGTATCCTCTTAAGAAAAGGCAAAAAAAAAATTTTTTTCTCTGCTCATAAATTGGCAGGGATTGTACTTAAGAAAGGAGAGAATAAAGACAGGAAACTAGGAGATGGAGGGTCTAAACCATGCCTGTGATATTAGGAATAGGAATGATTTGAGGCACAGAGTTGGAAAGAACAAAATAAACATCTACTGACTGCTTTCCATGTATTTACACTCTTTATTTAAATCTTTATATAAATCCTGTAAGTTATTACCTCCATTTTAAAAATGAAAGAACAAAGAGTCTAAAGTTTAAGTATCTTGATTCTGGCTATTCACTCAGCAAATATTTACTGAACAACTACTGGGTGATGAAGAAACATAAATAAACAAAAGAAATAAATACTTGTGCTCCCACGGAGCTTAGATTCTGGCAAATAAATACATACATGGCATTTACATGTAAAGAAAGCTCATTTTTTTTTCCCTAGTATACCACCCTGATTCTATACCTCAGTTTCATAAGGGAATAACAATAATTCCAAGATGCTATTAATTTTTCTAGCTTGGAAACTGATAGATTTGTAAAGATTTTGTTCCCAATCAGATAAACATAGAAAGAACAGTGAAAAGAAAATGAGGTTGGTTTGAGAAGTGCTGATTTTTATGGTGTCTTCCTCATGTCTGCTGGTTCAATAAATAGCAACTGGAAACAGGGGATTGGGCTCAGCCCATGTGAGCGCTAGGGCTAGGAACAGCAACTGTGAATGCCACGGGGTACATGCAATAACCCAGAAAAACAGTAGAAAGAACCGAGAGTGAGACAGCCCAGGACTGAACCTATATTTAAAGTGCTGAAGGGGAAAGAAAAAGGAATGAATATTATCTTGAAACTTAAAGAGAAGAGTTCAAATGAAGGAGAAAATTTTCATTTATTTTGAAATTATTTCGGCCAGGCACAGTGGCTCACACTTGAAATCCCAGCACTTTGGGTGGCTGAGGCGGGCAAATCACTTGAAGTCAGGAGCTCGAGACCAGCCTGGCCGAAATGGTGAAATCCTATCTCTACTTAAAATACAAAAATTAGCCGGGCATTGTGGCGGGGCACCTATAATCCCAGCTACTGGGGAGGCTGAGGCAGGAGAATCGCTTGAACCCGGAAGGCAAAGGTTATAGTAAGATGAGATCACGCCACTGCACTCCAGCCTGGGTGACCGAGCAAGACTCCATCTCAAATAAAAATAAAATAAAATAAAATAAAAATAAAAAATAAAACAGGCCGGGCGCGGTGGCTCAAGCCTGTAATCCCAGCACTTTGGGAGGCCGAGGTGGGCGGATCACGAGGTCAGGAGATCGAGACCATCCTGGCTAACACGGTGAAACCCCGTCTCTACTAAAAAATACAAAAAACTAGCCGGGCAAGGTGGCGGGCGTCTGTAGTCCCAGCTACTTGGGAGGCTGAGGCAGGAGAATGGCTAAACCCGGGAGGCGGAGCTTGCAGTGAGCTGAGATCTGGCCACTGCACTCCAGCCTGGGCGACAGAGCGAGACTCCGTCTCCAAAATAAATAAATAAATAAATAAAACAATAAAATAATTTCTAAATTTTTAAAAAATGGTACATGCACAGAGAAAATTAAAATAATGCTAAAAAGCTATTAATGAAAAACAGCAGTTCTCCCACTTCCAAGAGGCAGTTACTTTCAATGTTTTTGGTAGTTTTTCCCCAAAAAAGATATACTTCCATACTAAAAAATTTTTAAAGCTATATTTATCTGTTTTGAATACATTACTATTTGTCCACGTTACACAAAATCCAAAGGATACCTGTAAAAAGCACGTGTCCCTTCTAAGTGCCCTCCCTAGAGGCAACCACTGTTAAGAAATTTTTACTGCATTCTTCCAGATAAGACATATATAAATATATACACGTTATTTTGCTGTAGAAATGGCAGCATAGTATATGCATTCTTCCATGCCTTGTTTTTTTCACGTTAATAATAGATCTCAAAGATCACTTCACATCATTTGTTATAAAGAGCTTCCTTATTCTTTCTTAAGCTGCATTGCATTCCTTTGTATAGATGTATCATAGTTTAAGGAGACCTCAGCTGAAAAGACATTTAATTGTTTTCATTCATTTGCCATTTTAAGAAATGCTGTAAAATCTGTAAAGACAGGAAGCAGTTTAGTGGCTGCCTGGGGCTGAGGCAACCACTAAACTGCTTAATGTCTTTATAGATTTGATTTTATTACTATAAAAATTGCAATAAGTCTCACCGACTCAAAGAAAAGCAATTTACCTCCCTAAAATGAATATGTTTTTGTTAGAATGTGGGTGAAAATAATTTGGATCACTAAAAAAGGCTCACTATATCCTGCTTAATATACATTTATTTACAAATAAACATGTGTATATGAAAGTAAATTGTGGCCGGGCGCGGTGGCTCAAGCCTGTAATCCCAGCACTTTGGGAGGCCGAGGCGGGCGGATCACGAGGTCAGGAGATCGAGACCATCCTGGCGAACACGGTGAAACCCCGTCTCTACTAAGAAATACAAAAAACTAGCCGGGCGAGGTGGCAGGCGCCTGTAGTCCCAGCTACTCGGGAGGCTGAGGCCAGAGAATGGCGTGAACCCGGGAGGCGGAGCTTGCAGTGAGCTGAGATCCGGCCACTGCACTCCAGCCTGGGCTACAGAGCGAGACTCCGTCTCAAAAAAAAAAAAGAAAGTAAATTGTAGCCCTATCTGTCCTCTGAGTCATTTATAAAACTCTAACTTGTAAAATTAAAGTATATCTACTTGTCACAAAAAATGAAGTAATTTATTAGAAAGATAGTATCTTAAAGTCTCAAATACATGTTTCAAGATAGAAAAAAAGACTCACCGTCCAAAATTTTATGAAGTACTCTAAAACTGTTGCAGCCACGAAAAGGCAATATAATAGGGAATACAATAAAAACAGCAGGAAGAATTTGTAATTAGAAAATCCCACACAGTTATTCACCCTGGAAAAATAAAGAAAGCCACATTATAAAAGTAAGACAAATCAAATTCACAGAAATAGAAAGTAGGATGGAGGTTGCCAGGGGCTAGTGTGGTGTGGGGAAGGGGAGCTCTTTAATGAGAATAAAATTTCAGTTTTGCAGGATGAAAAAGTTCTGGAGATTAATTGCACAATAATTTAAACATACTTAACACTACTGAACTGTACCCTAAGAAATGGTTAAGATGGTACACCTTATGGGAGTCTCGCTCTGTTGCCCAGGCTGGAGTGCAGTGGTGTGATCTCGGCTCACTGCAACCTCTGCCTCCCAGGTTCAAGCGATTCTCCTGCCTCAGCCTCCCAAGTAGCTGGCACTACAGGTGCCCACCACAACACCCAGCTAATTTTTGTATTTTTGATAGAGATGGGGTTTCACCATGTTGCCCAGACTGGTCTTGAACTCCTGACCTCTTAGATGTTTTTTAAAACAATTAAAACGTAATAATTTAAAAAAAATAAATTGGGCCGAGTGCAGTGGCTCATGCCTGTAATCCTAGCACTTTGGGAGGCCAAGGCGGGTGGATTACTTGAGTCCAGGAGTTTAAGACCAGCCTGGGCAACATGGCGAAACCCCATCTCTATTAAAAATACAATAAATTAGCCAGGCGTGGTGGTGCATGCTTGCAGTCCCAGCTGCTTGAGAGACTGAGGTGGAAGAATCACCTGAGCCCAGAAGGTTGAGGCTGCAGTGAGCCAAGATCATGCCACTGTACTCCAGCCTGGGCAACCAGAGACCCTGTTTCAAAAATAAAATAAAATAAAACAAAGAAACACAAAAAAAGACAAATCAGAAAACTTAATCATTATTACCTAGAAATGGGTCATCTGGGAAGTTGAGAGTGGTATCTTAATTGTGAAGGTATGTATTTAATAAATTCTATAAGAATGTGGAATTTTAATGTTAATTCTTAATACATTGTCATTTGGGTTAATGTCAGCAGATATTTTTAATAGAAACCATTTAATATAATTGTGTACATACAAATATATGCATATATGTAAAGAGATCAATCTTAATATCTATGAGTAAGCTGGCCTTCAAAATTTAGGAACACTGAAGTTACTCTAAATTCTCTCTTTCCCGCCACCAATGCAATTTCTTCTGTTTTTTTATACATACCAAGGACAGTGATGATCCATCTTAAGAATACATCTAGGAAACAAACAAGCATAAGAAAATCCATGCAGAAAAATTCTTCTAATTCTAACTTCTCATAACTTTCTTTTACTTGACTTAAAATTTCCTCTTTACAACTACATCTTAAGAGAATCAACCCAGAAACCAGGTTAGAGATAATTTCTGATGCTTCCACAAAAATGTTCATAGGTAAAAAGTCATGGTTTTTATACTGGGAATTCAGCTGAACATATTCAGCTGCCTTAGACCACATCAAATGATACTGTAATACTTAGATCTGGGCTGGGCACGGTGGCTCATGTGTGTAATTAATTCCAGCACTTTGGAAGGTGGAGGTGGTAGGATCATTTGAGGTCAGGAGTTTAAGACCAGCCTGGCTGACATAGTGAGACCCTGTTCTGAAAAAAACAAAATTCAGATCTTGTGCACAGTACTTGGTGCGTAAGATAGATCCAGCTAACAAATTAGCTGAAGGAGATAAAATGCAATACAGATGGCCCATATCTTATTTTAAACACATGCAGGTCATAAAAACAAAAGTTTAGAAGGAAATAAGCCAAAATATTAACACTGATGGGCTCGGAGATGGTTATTTTTCCACATATTCTGTAAAATTTTACCCCATGCATAAGCACTACTGTTTTTTTGTAATAAGGAAAAAAAAAACCAAACCCCACATTTGCCTCCCTACTAGAATATGTGTTCTATATTTATATGAAGTTAGACCACAGATCATCTTAAATAATATAATAAAATGAGTAATCTAATACTTAGAAAGTTAAGTAACTGTGTTACTAAAAGTCACGGATTAGATGAGATTCCCAAACTAGTGATCTTTCCCTCAACATATTATCTCCTTGCATGTGCACAAAGACTTATATTAAGCACAAGCACAGATGGCATAAAGTTTGAGAAAATTCTATTCACTGGTATAGGAACTGTTATCAAAGATAACTTGTGAGTATATTCCAGCTTTTAGCAATTTTTTGTCTGCCCTGTATGCACAGCAAATAATGGGAGAGGATGAAGTGTTGTTGTCAAGTGTAAAGCATATAAAATGTTCCTTCCCCTTGCACTCTCCCATCACTGATTTCCAGTGCTAAATAGTAAGCATATGTGTGAGTAACACTTACGAGTCACATGCTGAGCAGTGATGTGCCCGATCAGGTTTAATCAGCTGACATTTTTCACAATATCTGATAGCTACATGAAAGAAGTAAAAGGAAGATGTTGAAGGATGTACAAACTTAACTAATGTGATATTAAAACTTGCTTTTTTAAAAAAATAAACAACTCTGGGTAATTGATAACTAATAATTTTAAAACAATACCAAAATGTATTATACTTACCTTCTCAAATCAAAATGTCAAGAGATAAAAGAGAACATCAGAATGTAGTTTGCTCAGCAATTTTTAGATGAAAAGTAGATACAAAGCAAATAAATGACTCATACAAGGTCAAACACCAGGGTGAGTAGCAGAACTAGACCAGAACTCAAGACTTAGTAAGTCCCAAGTCTAGTGTTTTTTTCCATTATACCACAATGCCTATAGCAATATCAAAATTTAGACTTTTAAGGCATCCTATGGGATTGTTTTTGAAATTCTGAAATAGCTTTATTAAGAAAAAAAAAAACACACACCTATTATCTGCCATCCATACCCCAGATAAACAATAAAATTGGGAATGTATTTTTGAATAAAAACTCTGAAATGTTTTCCACTGGATCCTAATATATACTATTGTTGCTCAACACACATGTTCATTTAAAACGTATGGAACACCTGCTAGATGCCAGATATTGTTCATGCCTTCATGGACCTTTCATTGTACAGGAAGCAATGGGGAGTAATAATAAACAAGTTAACAAAATAAACAATGTATTAGACAGTGATAGTATAGATAGCAAGGAAGGAAACATTGGGGAGTTGTAATTTTAGAAACATATGAGAAAAATGAAATTGAAAGCAGCAAGTTAGTGAGACAAGTCTATCAGGGAGAAAGAGGTTGCCTTTTTTTTTTTTTTTTTTTTTTGGGTAGGTGGGGCAGACGGAGTGTTGCTCCACCGCCCAGGCTGGAGTGCAGTTGCACGATCTCGGCTCACCGCAACATCCGCCTCCTGGGTTCAAGCAATTCTCCTGCCTCAGCCTCCCAAGTAGCTGGGACAACAGGTGTGCACCACCATGCCCAGGTAATTTTTGTATTTTTAGTAGAGACGGGGTTTCACCATATTGGTCAGGCTGGTCTCGAACTCCTGACCTCAGGTGATTCACCCACCTCGGCCTCCCAAAGTGCTGGGATTACAGGCTTGAGCCACCGTGCCTGGCGGGAGAATGAGGATTCTAATCAGAGAATGGACCCTGAGGTGTGAGTATGCTTGGCGTGTTCAAGGATTAGTGAAGAAGAGTGATGTTCATTACAGCATTGTTTTTACTAAAACACTAGGAATAATTTGAATTATAAATATAGTTAGCCATCTTATGGTATATCCAGTGAACTACTATGCAGACTTTAACAAAAATTTCCCATACAAAATACATTTATGACTGGGCGCGGTGGCTCACACCTGTAATCCCAGCACTTTGTGGGGCCAAGGAGGGTGGATCACGAGATCAGGAGATCAAGACCAGCCTGGCCAGTATGGTGAAAGCCTATCTCTACTAAAAATACAAAAATTAGCCAGGTGTGGTGGCGCATGCCTTTAGTCCCAGCTACTCCGGAGGCTGAGGCAGAAGAATCACTTGAACCCGGGAGGCAGCGGTTGCAGTGAGCCAAGATCGTGCTGCTACTGCACTCCAGCCTGGGTGAGAGCGAGACTCCATCTCAAACAAAACAAAACAAAACAAAACATTTATATCTTGTTAAAGAAAAGACAGCAGGCCAAGCATGGTGGCTCATGTCTGTAATCCCAGCACTTTGGGAGGCTGAGGCAGGCAGATCACTTGAGCTTAGAAGTTTGAGACCAGCCTGGCCAACATGGTGAAACGCTGTCTCTACTAAAAATACAAAAATTAGCCAGGTGTGGTGGTGCATGCCTGTAATCTCAGCTACTCGGCTGGCAGAGGCAGGAGAATCACTTGAACCCAGGAGGCGGAGGCTGCAATGAGCCAAGATGGCGCCACTGCACTACAGCCTGGGCAACAGTGAGACCCTGTCTCTAAATAAATAAGAAAAGAAAAAAGAAAAGAAAAGACGACAAGACAAGACAAGACAGCAGGCCCAAAATGGAATCATTCATGCTAAGGCTCCACTTCACCAACCTGAAACCTAAGTTGTTTACTTGTAAGAGCTGAGCTTCTGAGAAATCTGGAGAGAGATGATAGTCAAATCCCATTAAAACAAAATTTTGCTTATGCCCCTACAAGGAAAGCAAGTTGGAAATAACCAATCTGCTTTCTGTTCTTTGTTTCCACTTTCTTCAGCCTTTTTCTAAAGCCGACTTCCCCTGTCCAGCTCATTGGAGCTCTTTTCTATTTTGTAGACTGCATGAGGCCTAGTTCATAAATCATTAATAAAAGGCAATTAGATCTTTCAAACTCAATTTATTGAAATTTTGTTTTCTGACAGCCCTAATATGGAAAAATACAAGGATGTTACATGGAAAAAAGCAATTCAGGGCTGGGCGCGGTGGCTCACGCCTATAATCTGAGCACTCTGGGAGGCTGAGGCGGACGGATCATGAGGTCAGGAGATCGAGACCATCCTGGCTAACACGGTGAAACCCCATCTCTACTAAAAAAATACAAAAAATTAGCCGGGCGAGGTGGCGGGCGCCTGTAGTCCCAGCTACCTCGGAAGGCTGAGGCAGGAGAATGGCGTGAACCCGGGAGGCGGAGCTTGCAGTGAGCTGAGATTGTGCCAGGGCACTCCGGCCTGGGCAACACGGCAAGACTCCATCTCAGAAAAAAAAAAAGCAATTCATACAATAGTTAGTATATACAGAGAGTTCCCATCTCCAAAGGGAAAAGAATATACATTTTCATGTTATAACTATATACCCTATCCCAATAAAATGCATACATTTTCAGACGTCAATTAATACATATAACAGGGAGACAGAGTATATTTTGAAGCAATGTTAGAAGCAATAGCTCATAGAAAGCTGTATCCAGTTAACCAAATTTGTATTAGTTAATATTTAGCTATTGGTTGTCAACTGCATATAGTTCTACAATACTCTGTTACATATAAAACATTTCTGCTAGGATACACAAGAAAAGGTGATAGCATCTGATGAGTCGTGTCACGGATGACGTGTGTAGACTCAGTCTTTTTTTGGTGCCCCTAAAATTTTTTTTTAAATAATGGGCATGTATTACTTGTATAATGTAAATAAGAATTTCCTTAGAACAAAGGGAATTTACACAAATATCCACTTATTAAATGTTTTTTAACAAAAATAATTTTCATTTATTTAAGCCTTTAAAATAAAATATTCATTTAATATTATACAGAGGCAATAAAATACATAATTTAATCGACTTTTCAAATTCATTTAAAAATAGAGAGCTACTGTTTTAGAAAGCTCAGCTATTTGTTTTCCCTCTAGCACATTAGGGAAAAAGACACAAGTCACAAGATAACGCATCACATAAGAAAAAGCCAAGTTCCGTCTCGCTCACCTGTCTGGACCAACAGGGAAGAAAAGCCTGTTTGCTGCTGCTGCTGGCATCTGGGCCCTGGATTCTGGGTGTGTTGAAATTACAATATGAGTTCTCAGGGTGCCTTTAGTGCACCTGTTTTCTGATTGATGAGAAATGTGTAGGAGGTACTTAGCCACTAGACTGAAAATCTTCCTTTGCCACTACTGGGAGCATATTCTTTGACATTCTCTAAGAAGGAAATCTGTACCCCTTCTCCTCCACTATCGCTTAAAATTATTTAGTCCATTTTAGTATTTGTCTAATGATGGAAAAACATGGAGACCTATTCAACTGTAAATGAAAACCTTGTATAAAAAGATAAATGCTACAAATTTTAAAAGCAGAATCCCTCGTCGCTCTATCGGAAGAGCTAAGGTAAGTTCCTGTGTCCATAACGCTTGGGTGCACCAGCAGGATCTGAACTCAGAACATGCAAATGCAAAAAGCCCTTTCCGTCAAAACGTGTGAAATGGACTCTGTGAGGCAGTGAAAACATCCCATCTAAAATGGAACAAAACCACTGAGGACCGAGTGGTGAAGACTGTGTATTCTGATTACTGCAGAATGAGGGAAAGGAAATTAAATTAGATCTTAACTGAAAGCCCAACACTTGTCCAGTTATTTCCCCCTGGCAGCTACAAATCCCTGCTTCCATGTATCAAATCCTCCTGGCTTCCCTCGGCTACACCAACTTGCAGCATCTAAGCAACCTGCTTGGCTGGTGGGGCCCTTCTGACTTTTGGGCCCTGGGACATGTTCTCTTTTTCAAATACTGTTTAATACTCATTTCCCGATCACTCCCGGACTTGATTCTTCTTATACTACTCCTGCACATCTAATTGACTCTAGTTAAGCATTTCAACTGGGTTTCTGTTATTTGTGCTTTTCTATTTTTTTTTATTATTATACTTTATGTTCTGAAATAGATGTGTAGAACATGCAGGTTTGTTACACAGGTATACATGTGCCATGGTGGTTTGCTGCACCTATCAACCCATCATCTACATTAGGTATTTCTCCCAATGCTCTCCCTCCTCTTCCCCTCCACCCTGCGACAGACCCCACTGTGTGATGTTCCCCTCCCTGTGCCCATATGATCTCATTGTTCAACTCCCACTTATAAATGAGAACATGCGGTGTTTAGTTTTCTGCTCCTGTGTTACTTTGCCGAAAATGATGGGTTCCAGCTTCATCCACGTCCCTGCAAAGGACATGAATTCATTCTTTTTTATGGCTGCATAGTATTCCACGGTGTATATGTGCCACATTTTCTTTATCCAGCCTATCATTGATGGGCATTTGGGTTGGTTCCAAGTCTTTGCTATTGTGAACAGAGCTGCAATAAACATACATGTCCATGTGTCTTTATAGAATGATTTATAATCCTTTGGATGTATACCCAGTAATGGGATTGCTGGGTCAAATGGTATTTCTGGTTCTAGATCCCTGAGGAATTGCTGCACTGTCTTCCACAACCGTTGAGCTAATTTACACTCCCACCAACAGTGTAAAAGTGTTCCTATTTCTCTGTCGCCCAGGCTGGAGTGCAGTGGCACGATCTTGGCTCACTGCAACCTCCGTCTCCCGGGTTCAAGCAATTCTCCTGCCTCAGCCTCTTGAGTAGCTGGGATTACAGGCGCCCACCACCAGGTCCAGCTAATTTTTTTTTTTTTTTTTTTTTTTTTAAGTAGAGACGGGGTTTCACCATGCTGGTCAGGCTGCTCTCGAACTCCTGACCTCGTGATCCACCTGCCTCAGCTTCCCAAAGTGCTGGGATTATAGGTATGAGCCACCACACCTGGTTTGTTTCCTGACTTTTTAATAATCACCATTCTAACTGGCGTGAGATGGTATCTCATTGTGGTTTTGATTTGCATCTCTCTAATGACCAGTGATGATGAGCTTTTTAAAATATGTTTGTTGGCTGCATAAATGTCTTCTTTTGAAAAGTGTCTGTTCATATCCTTCGCCCACATTTTGATGAGGTTGTTTTTTTCTTGGAAATGTAAGTTCCTTATAGATTATGGAGAGTAGCCCTTTGTCAGAGGGATAGATTGCAAAAATTTTCTCCCATTCTGTAGGTTGCCTGTTCACTCTAACGATGATAGGTTCTTTTGCTGTGCAGAAGCGCTTTAGTTTAATTAGATGCCAATTGTCAATTTCGGCTTTTGTTGCAATTGCTTTTGGTGTTTTAGTCATTAAGTCTTTGCCCATGCATATATCCTGAATAGTGTTGCCTGGATTTTCTTCTAGGGTTTGTATGGTTTTAGGTCTTACATTTAAATCTTTAATCCATCTTGAGTTAATTTTTGTATAAGGTGTAAGGAAGGGATCCAGTTTCAGTTTTCTGCATGTGGCTAGCCAGTTTTCCCAACACAATTTATTTATTTATTTATTTATTTTTTTTTTTTTTTTTTTTGAGACGGAGTCTCGCTCTGTCGCCCAGGCTGGAGTGCAGTGGCGCGATCTTGGCTCACTGCAAGCTCCGCCTCCCGGGTTCACGCCATTCTCCTGCCTCAGCCTCCCGAGTAGCTGGGACTACAGGCGCCCACAACCGCGCCCGGCTAATTTTTTGTATTTTTAGTAGAGACGGGGTTTCACCGTGGTCTCGATCTCCTGACCTTGTGATCCGCCCGCCTCGGCCTCCCAAAGTGCTGGGATTACAGGCGTGAGCCACCGCGCCCGGCCAACACAATTTATTAAATAGGGAATCCTTTCCCCATTGTTTGCTTTTGTCAGGTTTGTCGAAGATCAGATGGTTGTAGATGTGTGGTGTTATTTCTGAGGCCTCTGTTCTGTTCCATTGATCTATATATCTGTTTTGGCACAAGTATCACGCTGTTTTCATTACTGTAGCCTTCTAGTATAGTTTGAAGTCAGGTAACGTGATGCCTCCATCTTTGTTCTTTTTGCTTAGGATTGTCTTGGCTATACAGGCTCTTTTTTTGGTTCCATATGAAATTTAAAGTAGTTTTTTCTAATTCTGTGAAGAAAGTCAATGGTAGCTTGATGGGAACAGCACTGAATCTATAAGTTACTTTGGCAGTACGGCCATTTTCACGATATTGATTCTTCCTAACCATGAGCATGGAACGTTCCTCCATTTGTTTGTGTCCTCTTTCCTTGAGCAGTGGTTTGTAGTTCTCTTTGAAGAGCTCCTTCACATCCTTTGTAAGCTGTATTCCTGGGTATTTTATTATCTTTGTAGCAATTGTGAATGGGAGTTCACTCATGATTTGGCTCTCTGTTTGTCTATTATTGCTGTACAGGAATGCTTGTAATTTTTGCACATCGGTTTTGTATCCTGAGACTTTGCTGAAGTTGCTTATCAGCTTAAGGAGTTTTGGGGCTGGGATGATGGGATTTTCAAAATATACAATCATGTCATCTGCACAGATAATTTGACTTCCTCTCTTCCTATTTGAATACCCTTTATTTCTTTCTCTTGCCTTACTGCCCTGGCCAGAACTTCCAATACTATGTTGAATAGGAGTGGTGAGAGAGGGCATCCTTGTCTTGTGCTGGTTTTCAAAGGGAATACTTCCAGCTTCTGCCCATTCAGTATGATACTGGCTGTGGGTTTGTCATAAATAGCTCTTATTATTTTGAGATGCGTTCCATCAATACCTAGTTTATTGAGTGTTTTTAGCATGAAGGGGTGTTGAATTTTATTGAAGGCCTTTTCTGCATCTATTGAGATAATTATGTGGTTTTTGTCATCGGTTCTATGTGACGGATTACATTTATTGATTTGTGTATGTTGAACCAGCCTTGCATCCCAGGGATGAAGCCCACTTGATCACAGTGGATAAGCTTTTTAATGTGCTGCTGGATTCAGTTTACCAGTATTTTATAGAGGATTTTCACATTGATGTTCATCAGGGATATTGGCCTGAAATTTTCTTTTTTTGCCACATCTCTGCCAGGTTTTGGTATCATGATGATGTTGGCCTCATAAAATGAGTTAGGGAGGAGTCTCCCCTTTTCTATTGTTCGGAATAGTTTCAGAAGGAACGGTACCAGCTCCTCTTTGTACCTCTGGTAGAATTTGGCTGTGAATCCATCTGGTCCTGGGCTTTTTTTGGTTGATAGGCTATTAATTACTGCCTCAATTTCAGAACTTGTTATCGGTCAATTCAGGGATTCGACTTCTTCCTGGTTTAGTTTTGGGAGGGTGTATGTGTTCAGGAATTTATCCATTTCTTCTAGATTTTCTAGTTTATCTGTGTAGAGGTGTTTATTGACCTCATTGATCTAATGGTATTCTCTGATGGTAGTTTGTATTTCTGTGGGATCAGTGGTGAATCCCTTTTATCATTTTTTTATTGTGTCTATTTGATTCTTCTTTTTTATTCTTTATTAGTCTGGCTAGTGGTCTATTTTGTTAATCTTAAAAAAAAAAAAAAAAAAAAAACCGCTCCTGGATTCACAGATTTTTTGAAGGGTTTTTTGTTTCTCTATCTCCTTCAGTTCTGCTCTTAGTTATTTCTTGTCTTTTGCTGGCTTTTGAATTTGTTTGCTCTTCCTTCTCTAGTTCTTTTAATTGTGGTATTAGGGTGTCAACTTTAGATCTTTCCCACTTTCTCCTGTGGGCATTTAGTAATATAAATTTCCCTCTAAACACTGCTTGAGCTGTGTCCCAGAGATTCTGGTACATTGTGTCTTCGTTCTCATTGGTTTCAAAGAACTTATTTATTTATGCCTTTTGTTATTTAACCAGTAGTCATTCAGGAGCAGGTTGTTCAGTTTCCATGCAGTTGTGTGGTTTTCAGTGAGTTTCTTAATCCTAGTTCCAATTTGATTGCACTGTGGTCTGAGAGACTGTTTGTTACGATTTATGTTCTTTTGCATTTGCTGAGGAGTGTTTTACTTCCAATTATGTGGTCAATTTTAGAATAAGTGCTATGTGGTGCTGACAGGAATGTAGATTCTGTTGATTTGGGGTGGAGAGTTCTGTAGATGTCTATTAGGTCTCCTTGGTCCAGAGCTGTGTTCAAGTCCTGAACATCCTTGTTATTTTTCTGTCTCATTGATCTAATATTGACAGTGGGGTGTTAAAGTCTCCCATTATTATTGTGCGGGAGTCTAAGTCTCTTTGTAGAAGAACTTGCTTTATGAATACTGGGTGTATATATAGTTAAGATAGTTAGCTCTTCTTGTTGCATTGATCGCTTTACCATTATGTAATGTCCTTCTTTGTCTTTTTTGATCTTTGTTGGTTTAAAGTGTTTTATCAGAGACTAGGATTGCAACTCATGCTTTTTTAGTTTCCATTTGCTTGGTAAATCTTCCTTCATCCCTTTATTTTGAGTCTGTGTGTGTCTTTGCATGTGAGATGGGTCTCCTGAATACGGCACACTGATGGGTTTTGACTCTTTGTCCAATTTGCCAGTCTGTGTCTTTTAATTGAGGCATTTAGCCTATTTACATTTAAGGTTAATATTGTTATGTGTGAATCTGATCCTGTCATTATAATGCTAGCTGGTTATTTTGCCCATTAGCTGCTGCAGTTTCTTTGTAGTGTCGATGGTCTTTACATTTTGGTACATTTTTGCAGTGGCGGATACCAGTTTTTCCTTTCCATATGTAGTGCTTCCTTCAGGAGCTCTTGTAAGACAGGTCTGGTGGTGACAAAATCCCTCAGCATTTGCTTGTCTGTAAAGGGTTTTATTTCTCCTTCACTTATGAAGCTTAGTTTGGCTGGATATGAAATTCTGGGTTGAAAATTCTTTGCTTTAAGAATGTTGAATATTGGCCCCCACTCTCTTCTGGCTGGCAGGGGTTTCTGCAGAGAGATCTGTTGTTAATCTGATGGGCTTCCCTTTGTGGGTAACCCAACCTTTCTCTCTGGCTGCCCTTACCATTTTTTCCTTCATTTCAACCTTGGGGAATCTGATGATTATGTATCTTGGAGTTGCTCTTCTTGAGGAGTATCTTTGTGGCGTTCTCTGTATTTCCTGAATTTGAATGTTGGCCTGTTTTGCTAGGTTTGGGAAGTTCTCCTGGATAATATCCTGAAGTGTGTTTCCCAACTTAGTTCCATTCTCCCTGTCACTTTCAGGTACACCAATCAAACATAGGTTTGGACTTTTCACATAGTCCCATATTTCTTGGAGGCTTTGTTCATTCCTTTTCATTCTTTTTTCTCTAATCTTGTCTTCATGCTTTATTTCATTAAGTTGATCTTCAATCACTGATATCCTTTCTTCTGCTTGATCGATCCAGCTATTGATACTTGTGTATGCTTCACAAAGTTCTCATGCTGTATTTTTCAGCTCCATCAGGTCAAATGTTCTTCTCTAAACTGGTTATTCTAGTTAGCAGTTCCTGTATGCTTATATCAAGGTTCTTAGCTTCCTTGCATTTGGTTAGAACATGCTCCTTTAGCTCAGCGGAATTTATTATCCACCTTCTGAAGCCTACTACTGTCAATTTGTCAAACTCATTCTCGGTCCAGTTTTGTTCCCTTTCTGGCGAGGAGTTGTGACCCTTTGGAGGAGGAGAGGCATTCTATTCTGGTTTTGGAATTTTCAGCCTTTTTGCGCTGGTTTTTCCTCATCTTCGGGGATTTATCTACCTTTGGTCTTTCATGTTGGTGACTTTCGGATGGGGTTTTTTTGTGGTCATCCTTTTTGTTGATGTTGATGCTACTGCTTTCTGTTTGTTAGTGTTCCTTCTAACAGTCAGGCCCCTCTTCTGTAGGTCTCCTGGAGTTTGCTGGAAGTCTACTCCAGACTGTTTGCCTGGGTATTACCAGTGGAGGCTGCAGAGCAGCAAAGACTGCTGCTGCCTGCTCCTTCCTCTGGAAGCTTCCTCCCAGGGGGCACCCGCTGGATGTCAGCTGCAGCTCTTCTGTATGAGGTGTCTCCCAGTCAGGAGGCATGGGGGTCAGCGACCCACTTGAGGCAGTTTGTCCCTTAGCAGAGCTCGAGCGCTGTGCTGGGAGATCAGCTGCTCTCTTCAGAGCAGCAGACAGGAAGGTGTAAGTCTGCTGAAGCTGCGCCCACACCCTCCTCTTCCCCCAGGTGCTCTGTCCCAGGGAGATGGGAGTTTTATCTACAAGCCCCTGAGTGGGGCTGCTGCCTTTCTTTTGGAGATGCCCTGCCCAGAGAGGAGAAATCAAAAGAGGCAGTCTGGCTACAGCGCCTTTGCAGAGCTGTGGTGGGCTCTGCCCAGCTGGAACTTCCTGGCAGCTTTGTTTACACTGTGAGGGGGAAAATCCGCCTACTCAAGCCTCAGTAATGGCAGAAGCCCCTCCTCCCACCAAGCTCCAGCGTCCCAGGTCAACTTCAGACTGCTGTGCTGGCAGCAAGAATGTCAAGCCAGTGGATCTTAGCTTGTTAGGGTTTGTGGAGGTGGCATCTGCTGAGCAAGACCACTTGGCTCCCTGGCTTCAGCCCCCTTTCCAGGAGAATGAACGGCTCTGTCTTGCTCCATGCCAAGTGCCACTGGGGTATGAAAAAAACTCCTGTAGCTAGCTCAGTGTCTGCCCAAATGACCACCCAGTTTTGTGCTTGAAACGCAGAGCCCTGGTGGTGGAGGCACCCAAGGGAATCTCCTGGTCTGTGGGTTGCGAAGACCGTAGGAAAAGCCGAATAGCACCATCCCTCACAGCACAGTCCCTCATAGCTTCCCTCAGCTAGGGGAGGGAGTTCCCTGAACCCTGGTGCTTCCTGGTTAAGGCGATGCCCCACCCTGCTTCTGCTCGCCGTCTGTGGGCTTCACCCACTGTCTAGCCAGTCCCAGTGAGATGAACCAGGTACCTCAGTTGGAAATGCAGAAATCACCTGCCTTCTGCGTGGGTCTCACTGGGAGCTGCAGACTGGAGCTGTTCCTATTTGGCCATCTTGCCCTGATTGACCGAGTAGGTTATGTTTTATTGATCTTCTATAACACCTTGCCTGGGTTAGACACTAGGGAGGTAAACCCATGTAATGTTGAAAAAGTAGAGCTATAAAGGACCTTAGAGATTTCCTAGTTCAATCTCTCCATTTTACAGATCAAAGACACCCAAAGGTTAGACAGTCATCTGTCGAAGGTTGAATGGCTAAGCAAGTGGTAACATCAGGAATGAGTATCTTCTTTTCTCTTTCCCCTGCCCTTCTCCACTCAACATTCTGACATTGCAAAGGCTGTGAAGTTACCTAGGCTCTGAGATGGGATTAAACCAAACACACCTTGTAGGAAAAGGAGGCTTCATGACTGAGCAGACTGAACTCAAAAGTAGCAATCAAAGGAACCCTGAGTTTCTAGGGTGGCTAGAAGAATGATGGTGCCAAGGATAGAAATAGAGCTGAGTCTGGGTAAGAGTAGTGTTTTTCATTGACAAATATTTAGAGTTTCTACCAGGTGACAAACACTGCTAGATGCAGGGAATATAAAAGTGAACGAGGCAGACTTTTGGCTCCTCCCCCAAGATCTTAGGTTTTAAATGATGAATCCAGTATTGTAGGAGCTTAAAGCTTTGGATAAGAGGCCATTCAAGTACAGCTATCCTTTGGAAGCTGCAAATACACAAGGGGAGCTCTAGTGAGAGCGAGAAATGCTGAATTGAAGGGCACCTGCCAAGGTGAAATGATGAAGGCTTGATGGTGATGACGGCAGAGGCAGAGGTCTGCAGCTCCCTCTTCTGACATAACAGGAAGGGCACTGCATCCCAGGGTGCAGCTAGATCGCAGACCACTCTGTAGACGTGCAATCCCTGTATGCAGCTGCAAATCTACCCCTGTGCCTGGCACACAAGAAAGCGTTTGGAATGTAGGTGAGTGCTAGTATGTTAATATCCTTGAATCTGCTGTAATTTCTATTAAGAAGGTAACTAATTCCTGAAAACTATTAAAGAAAACAAATTATGCAGCACAATAAGCAAATGATCACAATATTGTGGTATTAGAATTCCAAGGCTAAAAGTAACAGTTGAAAGGACAGTACAGAAAAAATGGGGTAAGGCACCATTGTGAAGTTAAGACATAGGAGAAAACCACAAATGTGGGATGAAGAAGAACAATCATACAAGGATACAAACACAGAAGTATAAAACTACAGAAAAACACAAAGAGGAAAGCGTTTCAAGAAGACAGAATGATAAAACGCCACTGATCCTGAAAGGGAGAATGAAAGCCCGCTGCCTGGAATTCACTAGAAGGAAGTGAGGCCCTGGATAGAGACCACCTAAAAGACCTATAATCAAAGGCAAATGTAATAAAATAATAGGCCAGGCACCGTGGCTCACGCCTGTAATCCCAGTACTTTGGGAGGCCAAAGCGGGCGGATCACTTGAGGCTAGGAATTCGAGACCAGCCTGGCCAACCCATCTCTACTAAAAATACAAAAGTTAGCCAAGTGTGGTGGCATGTGCCTGTAATACCAGCTACTCAGGAGGCTGAGACAGGAGATCGCTTGAACCCCGGGGGTGGAAGTTGCAGTGAGCTGAGATTGCACCATTGCACTCAAGCCTGGGCAACAGAATGAGACTCCATTTCCGGAAAAAAAGAAAAAAAAAATTACTGGAAATTTATTATTCTATGCAAAGAGCTATACTAAGTACATCTATTGTCTCTTTTAATACTTCCACTAACTCAGTCATGTAAATATTATTATCCTTACCTTAAAACGAGAAAGTTAGTGCTTAGAAAGTTTAAGTGACTTGCACTGTATTAGTAAGGGAAAAGCTAGGGTTTGATCTGTAATCCACGTCTTCATTCTATACTATATTAGTTATGCAAAAAGGACAGTCAGTCAAATATCCCCTCCTAAAATCTTTTTTTTTTTTGAGACGGAGTCTCGCTCTGCCGCCCAGGCTGGAGTGCAGTGGCCGGATCTCAGCTCACTGCAAGCTCCGCCTCCCGGGTTCACGCCATTCTCCTGCCTCAGCCTCCCGAGTAGCTGGGACTACAGGCGCCCGCCACCGCGCCCGGCTAGTTTTTTGTATTTTTTAGTAGAGACGGGGTTTCACCGTGTTAGCCAGGATGGTCTCGATCTCCTGACCTCGTGATCCGCCCATCTCGGCCTCCCAAAGTGCTGGGATTACAGGCTTGAGCCACCGCGCCCGGCCTCCCCTCCTAAAATCTTATAGACACTTTAAATTTTCTTGAGTCACAGTTTGTACACAGCTACACAAAGGTAATTTCCCATTGGAGTTTAGAAACTTAGTGGGTTGAAGAGGCAGAGCACCTGGACTTAAAATCCTGTTGTTTTTTATACTAGCTGTATGACTTGGAACAAGTTACTTAGCCTCACAGTGTCTTAGTTTCCTCATCCGTAAAATGGAAACTATAGTCTACACTTCATAAGGTTGTTGTGAGGTCTAAATGAGTTCGTACATGTAAACAGAATAACTGTTAAGCTACAATCATTACCTGGTGTTTAAACCAATTAATGAGGTATATAATACATAAAACAATTTCCTAAAAAACAACAAAAAAAATTTTTTAAATAAACAAAATAAACAATTCCCTGTATTTAAATGACCGCCACTCATAGACTCTTCCTTGTCATAAGATTACAACCTAGGAACAGGAAGTTGCTGTTATGGTCATGGATCTCAGTGGAGGCATCAGTACACAGGAAACACCAAGGGCTCTGGAACTAGACAAACCTGAGTTCACAGCCTGACTCTCAGAATATTAGCCTTATACATCTGAACAACTTTCTTCCTATTTGTGTCTTTTACTGTTCTCCATTCTTAGCACACTGTTAGATTTTTTTTTTATTACTCAGTGATGACACATAATACTCAAATTCAGACTTCCAAATGACAGTTTACTAAGAATAATAATTAAAATTTTTAGCCATGAAAGTTGAGTTGGGGGAAAAAACAAGTACAGAAGAGATTCATATTAAAGTGAGCCCCTTAAACAATTTATATTGATGTTTTTTCTATTTATCTATTTCTGCATCTGAAATACCACAACGAGAAAACAGGAAAGTCTTGTAGCTACAGATATTATTTATGGCAATAACAGTATCCATTTAATAGTCAAACCATGCAAATATATCCTGGCAGGAATAAGCATATTTTTAAAATCATTAGAAAAGGAACACTTATTCTTTTTCTTACTTTTTGAAGCTGATGTGGTATAGATAGGTAAAACTCTTGCTGCTCTTCTCAAAATTTCTTGTTGTCTTTCTTGGCTGAATTCTTTTTCATAACGTTCCTTTTCAGAATTGGACAAGTAGAACTATCAAAGAAAAGAGGACTATTAAATTTTTTAAATCCCATGATGTTAATTATCATGCTCAGAAAAAGTTTTATCTGGAACAGAAAAAGAAAACCAAAAACTATTTTATGAAGACAAAACTTGTCTTCAAACTTAACTGCTAAGTAGATAAATCAAGGACATTTTAACAAAAACTACATTCCTTTGGCATAGAAAAGATTTGCTCTCCATACCAGATGGCAAAGAACATGAACTAAATATTTTTCCATCTTTGTTTTTCACAAATAAAATTAAGTTTCTACACAAGAAAGGCTTAATATATAGTCTCCATTAGTAAAAATTTTAGTTGCGCAAAAGTTACTGTCAAGAGATTTTTAATTTTTGGAAAAATGTCCAAAGATTTACTTGCTTTGGGTGAAAGGCTAAATCACAGTCATGGGGTCCTACTAATTTCTAGCCAAACGTCTCAAGAAGGGCAATGAGTCATTTAAAAAAAAACAAACAAACCATTTTTAGATTTTAAAAAGCTAACCAATAGGACTACTTTCACCAGATTTATGACAGATTGGCAAGGCAAGCATAGTGGCCTCTTCAAGTAGAGCGTCCTTTATAGAGCTGTTTTTTTTTTTTTTGAGATGGAATCTCCCTCTGTCCCCCAGGCTGGAGTGAGCAGCGCAATCTCGGCTCACTGCAAGCTCCGCCTCCCGGGTTCACGCCATTCTCCTGCCTCAGCCTCCCGAGTAGCTGGGACTACAGGCGCCCGCCACCAAGCCTGGCTAATTTTTCTTTCTTTTTTTTTTTTTTTTTTTTGTATTTTTGGTAGAGACGGGGTTTCATGGTGTGTTAGCCAGGATGGTCTCAATCTCCTGACCTCATGATCCGCCTGCCTCGGCCTCCCAAAGTGCTGTGATTACAGGCATGACCCACCGTGCCCGGCCTAGAGCTGTTTCTTGTTTTCACTTCTTAGTGTCTGTTCCCATGTGTGGCCAGCCTCTGGTTCATTTCTCTTAATGGCATTTTCCCTTCAGGGTACTTTTTAATTGTTCTTTCATATGTCATCCTAACATCTCAAGGATCCTAAGTTTTATGCCTCATGTTAAATTTCATGTTACCAGGAAGTATAGGTTTCTATCAGTCTTTATTTCGTAGATTAAAAAAAAAAAAAACTAAGAATGGCTTGAGATTTGTTCTTCATTGTGTTTTATATTTTAATAATACAATTCCTCGATTTTTATTTACTTGTAGGGTTCTGCTTAAAAAGCCCTAAGGAATCCTGAGTTTTCATGTTTAAGGAGTATTTGGTCTAGTTGCTAACTCAGATACCAAAATGTCTCCTCCTGTTGCTGCCCCATCATTGCTAATGGTATTAGCTTAACAACACAGTATTCTGCTATAAACAAGGCAACAGCTTGGCATAGTAGAGAGCTCTGAATTGAGGAAATTGTGATTCTAAGAGACTTAGGCAATTTTCTAAGATTGCAGAACTACTGGCAGAGCCAATAGCAAAATACAGGTATTGTTTTCTATTCTGGTACATTTTCCTCTACATTACAATGTAAAATAAATGTTTTTGCTTTTTATAGATTGTTACTCTAACCTGACTAAAACACCACACTTTAGGAAATGTAAGAGTCTATTTAGATTACCTCGCTCAGCTTCCACAATCAAATTGTGATGGGACAAGAAACCCCCAAATTACTTATAGGGGACAAGAAACCACATGAACAGATGAACAGGACAGTAAGAAGTCAGGAAAGACTCACATAACCTTAAAGATGAAAAAGTCTTAAAGACAATGGAGGTCCCTTATCTAATCTTCCATCACAAGAGGGGTCTTCAGACATTTCTGACAGATTGGGTCCCTCTTGAATACTTTCAGAGAAATATTTTCCTATTTTGCAAGATGGCATGTTCTCTTTAAGAGAATTTTAACTTGTTAGAAAGTTCTTTCCTGACATGACGTGTCTCTTACATATTCATAGTAGAGTATAAAAATCACATGGTAACATGTTAAATATATTTGAATAGAAGATGTTCTGATCAAATTTTACAGATTCCCTATAAAATTTCAACAGATTTCTCTGGGCTGTTCTATTCCTAGTCTGCAGCAGCATCCCAAGCTCAGGCCTCTTTATTGCTACTCAACATCATCACTTATCCTTAAGAATGAAGGTTATGGGCCAGGCATGGTGGCTTATGCCTATAATCCTAGCACTTCAGGAGGCCGAAGCAGGAGGCCGAAGCAGGTGGATCACGAGGTCAGGAATTCAAGACCAGCCTGGTCAACATGGTGAAACCCTCTCTCTACTAAAAAAACACAAAAATTAGCTGGGTGTGGTGGCATGCGCCTGTAGTGCCAGCTACTCGGGAGGCTGAGGCAGGAGAATTGTTTGAACCTGGGAGGTGGAGGTTGCAGTGAGATCACACCACTATACTCCAGCCTGGTGAGAGTGAGACTCTGTCTTTAAAAAAAAAAAAAAAAATGAAGGTTATAAAATTATGAAAAGCTTAAACCAAATGAAAATTTCAAGAGGCATCAGAATTTTAGATGACAAATGGAACAAAACAAAAATTCAAACAGATTGTAATTTTGAATTAGTTCTAGAAGTTTGTCTTTTCATTCAAAACTAGTGAACAGAATTCAAACTATGAAATGCTATTATTGTCTTAAATTCAGTGTTCAGATAGTTCTATTTAAATATATATTAAATGCCAATTAAGAGTGAGGTGTTGTCCCGGATATCAGAGATCCAAAGATTAATAAAAACAACCCTTGCCTTCAAAAAGTATATTTCTATAGTCTAGTAAGACAGCCATATAAACAAAGAATTACAAAATACGAATCAGCATAAAATACAACATTAATAATATATTACGAGGTATGATAAAAGCTCCCTTGGGAGGTAGTAGGAGTTATCAATGAAAGTTTCTTGAAGACAGTGTACCTAAGTTTTGAAAGATAAACAGGAATCTTTCAGGAAGACAGAGAAGAAAAGAAAATCTTGGCAAAGGGAACAGCATACAGAAAGCACAAGGATGTGAAAATAGTACAGTATATTCAATTTAACACACTGCTTCATTATAGAGTTCCATGAAGAAGCAATGAAGATTAAATTAGTAAGATTTTAGTTCATGAAGGGATTTGGTGTACCATGCAAATGAACATGAGCTTTATCTTACAGCTAACTGGCAAACTGTAGGATTATAGTCAGGGAAGGGATGGGACCGTATTTTCTTTTTAGAAAAGATGACACTTGGTGATGGGAGATGCTTAGCAGCTATTCACATGCTGCCTCTTCCTCACCATTTCTTAAGTCTTTATCAATCTGCCTGTTATACACGAGGTCTGATTCTAACTACTGGGGATACAGGAATAAACAACAAAGATTTTTCCTTCAAAAAGCTTAGTGGAAGAGATACTTATAAAGGTCTCAGCTTAAACGCCACTTCCTCAGAGATTTATTTGACTATACTATCTAAAAGTAGCTCTTTCTCCCCTAAAGTAGCTTTTACTTTGTTATACTCTATTATATTACCATGTTATTTTTCTAAATTTATCACAATTTGAGATTATTTTATTTGTTCACTGTTTGTCTCTACCTTTAAGCCTAGCACAGTCTGATATCCGGTGGGTGGTCAAGAAGTACTTGATTGAAACAATGAAAAAAAGACACCCCACCCATATTTATAACTTAACTTCCTTAATGATTTATAGTTTTTGATGATGATGACGATGATGATGATAATGATTATTGCGACAGAGTTTCGCTCTTGTTGCCTAGGCTGGAATGCAACAGCGTGATCTTGGCTTACTGCATCCTCTGCCTCCCAGGTTCAAGCAATTCTCCTGCCTCAGCCTCCTAAACAGCTGGGATTACAGGCATGCACCACCACACCCGGCTAATTCTGTACTTTTAGTAGAAATGGGGTTTCACCATGTTGGTCAGGCGGGTCTCAAACTCCTGACCTCAGGTGATCTACCTACCTCTGCCTCCCAAAGTGCTGGGATTATAGGCATGAGTCACCACGTCTGGCCCCAGTTTTTGCTTTTTAGACCCAATCTATTCCCCTAGACCTGGATCTCCAAGCACTGTTCTAACCTCTGAGATGACTGAATCCTCCTAACAAAAGCTGTGAGTTTGGTGTTTTATTAGCACCAACCTCTGAGCTGACAGGATCCTCCTAACAAAGCTGTGAGCTTGGTATCACGTTAGCACCAAACTCACAGCTCTGTAATTCCTTATATAGGCCTACCTCAGTCAGCACACTGTAAGCTCAGTGGCAAAGAGAATCTTAAATTCCTGTTCTTAGTTGTCCCTGGAGCTTAGCTTAGCTGGCCCATGAAGATTTAATAATTAGTTCATTTAATAATTATTGAAAATCTATTATGTGCCAGAGAGTGTGGGAGGGGATCTAGTGAAGAATGCAATGTAAATATCCCTGCCCTCACAAAATTTAAAACTTAATAATGTGATGCATATTAGTAAACAGGCAATTACAATACCAGATGATAAGTTCTCTGACAGGGCAAATGAAGCATGCCACAGCAAGGTCACTGGATACAGGCTTGGGCAGACAGATGACCTTACAGGAGTAGAGGAGAATGAAGGAGAAGTTGATGTGAAGGCTTAAGCTCTGGGCTGAATGCGAAATGGATGCAATATGCTAGAACAACCACCAAAAAAATAATAATAATAATAATATTTTGATGGTACTTATTAGGTGCTAAGCATTCTTCTGAGCTCTTTATATACACTATTAACTCCACATAGTATCTATTAGTAATTACATAGATTATCAATTTGCTCAATTCTTACAGCTATCCTATGAGGTGGGTACTAATATCACCCTCACTTTACAGAGGAGGGACCAACTAAGGAAAGTCTCCAAAGTCACACAGTTAACACAGAGAGTACGTTGCAGAGGTACGAGCTGAACCTGAGCAGTGTTAGTCCAGAGTCTGTGTGGTGCTGTTGTTGTTGCTGTCTGAGACAGGGTCTCACTCTGCTGCCTGGGCTGGAGTGCAGTGGCATGATCACGGCTCACTGCAGGCTCAACCTCCCCGGGCTCAGTGATCCTCCCACCTCAGCCTCCCGAGTAGCTGGGACTACAGGTGCACACCACCATGCCCAGCTAATTGTTTTATTCTTTGTAGAGACGGGCTTTGCTACATTGCCAAGGCTGTTGTCAAAGTCCAGGACTAAAGCAATCCACCTGCCTGCCTCGGCCTTCCAAAGTGCTGGATTATAGGCATGAGCCACCACGCCCGGCCTGCTTTCTTAACCTCTACAGTATACTGCTTCTCAAAAGTACTACCAATTATTTTTCTTATTCTATTTCTTATTTCCTGTAATGAGAATTATTTACTTTTTACACATGCGATGTTTTCAATAGTCATCACTACTAGTAATTGATTAAACAAAATTAAGTCCTTTTCAATTTCAAGATTAAGAAATGGATGATAGTTTGTAACATAACTTTAAGGGTTGACTAATTAGTAACAAATGCCTGATGAATATATGTGAAGCAACACTGAAGTCTGACTTATGGTTTACTTTACCTTTTAAAACAAAAGCATCTAATAGAAAAAGCAGGCAAAAAACTGTATGGCATTACTTGCTAATGTTAAATGTATATTTACTAGTTCTACTCCTAGGCATCTACCCAAAATAACTACATATATGTTATCCAAGAGACATGCACTAGAACGTTTGCAGCAGCCCTACTTGTAACAGCTCGAAGCTGGAGGCTACCCACATGCTCATTAACAGTAGACCGAGTAAATAGTGTAACATACAACTGAATACTAAACAATAATTAGAATGATCTTCAACTATACGTAACACAGATGAATCTTACAAATAGAATGTTAATGAAAGAAGCCACATACACACATATGACTATGACATACACATACACACCATACACACACTACTACAAAACTCCATTTATATTTAGTACAAAAGACAGGCAAAACTAATCTATGCTGTTAGAAGGCAAGAGAGTGGCTTCTTATGAAGTGGATGACTGAAAGGAAGCATCGGGGGTTGATGGGGTTCTGGTGATGTTCTGTTTCTTGAATTGAGTAGTAGTTGCACAGGTGTGTACACATATGCGTACTTTTTGTATATATGTTCTTCACCGCAAAGTTAAATAGAAGTTGATACTACTTTTAAACATATGGTCTATAATTTTTAATGATTTTGATAAATTTAACACAAAGGGAAACGATTACATTATCATCATCATCTAATATTTGAGTCCTAACAATGTGGCAGGTAAACTACTATTTTAAAAGCTCATGCCAGGCATGGTGGCTCACGCCTGTAATCCCAGCACTTTGGGAGGCTGAAGCGGGTGGATCACCTGAGGCCAGGAGTTCAAGACCGGCCTGACCAACATGGGGAAATCCGTCTCTATAAAAACACAAAAATTAGCTAGGCATGGTGGTGCGTGCCTGTAATCCCAGCTACTCAGGAGGCTGAGGCAGGAGAATCGCTTGAACCTGGGAGGCGGAGGTTGCAGTGAGCCAAGATCATGCCATTGTACTCCAGCCTGGGTGACAAGAGCGAAACTCCATCTCAATAAATAAATAGATAGATAGATAGATAGATAGATAGATAGATAGATAGATAGATAGATAGATAAATGCATGTTTTAACTGAATAAATCTCACAATCTTTACAAACATCCTACGGAGACAGGCACAATTGTTAGCTCCATTTTTTGGTAAGAAAACTGCAGCTTGGAGAGATTAAATTGTTAGAGCAAAAGATCAAACTCAGACAACTCTAACTCTAGAGAATATATTCTTAACCACCTTGCTATATGAAATTTTCAGTGAAGGAAGAATTCAGTCAGCTATGGCGAGGTAAGAGAGACATACTGGTCATAAAACCTACTCCACATAAATGTTTACCTATATTATTTTCCAAATGGAACCTCCAATTAGAAGAAACACTAGTCATATTAAAGTAAGCAATAGCCTAGACAATTTGTTTCCATCACAAAACTTTCTTTAATTGCAGCATATCTGTTCACGCCTGAGAAAATATAAATGTTGAGAGTTTCTAAAAATAAACTCTACTTTCCTAACTCAATTCCGTTCCTTAAGACTTTTTATTTCAGTAATATAAAGTATATCTTTAAGAAAACATAGCATGGCAGAAAAGTAGTAAGCATTTCTATACTGCTGAACTTTTACTATGCTATGTCAGTGGACTGTATCTGAGAACAGGCTGATGACTCACATTCACAGTACAGAGCAACCAAGCAGTTTTATGAATGGAAACAGAACACATGCATTATGTAAAGTTTTAACAAAGGTAACACAAGGGAAAAAAAATCCATAATCAGTTAAAACATTTGGTAATTTACCAACATTAAATTTACCTCTTTGGAGGGGGAAGCGGGAGATGTGAAAATTGTCATCCAATAGGACCATACAAACATAACAAAGAACAGATGGAAAGCCACAAGGTAAACAACGGTCTTTCCTGGTAAATAAAAACAAATAACAGTTCATTGAATCCAGGTGAAAACAGCAAAAGGCATTACATTAAAACACAATAATTGGGTCAGGAGGCCGAATCCAATAAACAAATTAAAATGTACTGAAACATCAAATATATAAACTTTACTTGCATGAGGAAATATTACTAGATATGAAGAAATACTCTGTTCCTATATTTAAGGATTATCAGTCTGGTTTATAAGATGAGATTTAAGATGAGATTTGATTATATTAGATTGCTGAAGATTTAAGCTAAAACTTTCTTCACTCACTATATTTCAAGTTCTCCAAAAGTTCATCTTAAATGACTTAAAATTATTTAAAACAGAATCTATTACTATGAACATTAAATCCAAGGAACTGTCAACTGAAAGTAAATAAAATAAGTTACCATCACCATAAATGATGAAAACATCTGAATAACTCATTCCCTGTATTGTTCAGAAAAAGTACCCTAAATTTCATTCCCGTTCAATACAGGCTAACAAGAAAAAGTTTTGGCCATTTTGAATATCTAACATAACTATTTCCCAAGTAGATTAATGTAACATTCCAACATCTCTATCTCCAAATATTGTCACTGATATAATTTTAAGCTTTTTGTTGTATTCTACGTATTTGAAAGAAGTAGTACTGATTTCTTTAAGAAGCAAGATCTACCAGATGCTTAAACTCTTTTTCAGTTTGTAATGCAGCACCATAAACCCACTGAAGATAACAAATATAGACAAGTCTGAAATTCTACTCATTTTTAAACTTCAGATAAAATGCTACTCCTTCCACAAAGGTCTTTTCTGTTACTTTCAGAATTCATTACTTCTTCATACTGCACTCTCCAAATAATTTGCTTAGATTTCAATTACTTATTTCAGTAAAGCTAGCTGCTTAATACTGATGAGCTAATACACGCAAAACACTTAGAAGAATGCCTGGCACACAATAAATCCTCAATAAATACTGACTATTAATATTATTACTTAGTCTTATCCAGGCATTTTAATTATTTTCTCCAAAATTTGGTCCTTTTTGTGCATTCCCTATATCAGTGTTTCTCAATTTTAAGAAGTGAAAAAGTATTCACTGGTCTGCACTGAAAAAAAAAAAAAAAAGAACGTAATGAAGCTTTTGTAAAAGCTAACATGTATTCAGTTTGAAGTACTCTCCTTCCTTCGGTCTGAGGTTTATTTTCCCTTATGTTTCTGGTTTAAAAAGTGCTTGTTCTTTTCAAATAAAATAATAATAATAATTTGACAACCCTGTTGCAACCCAACCTTTTCTTTTGAAATTGTATTGGGTTCATGCCTGATCTCAGAGAACAGAAACTCCAGTCACACAGCTGACCAATGCAGAAACCCAGGCCTGAAACGACTCCTCGTATCTCACAGCTTATCCGTGCAAATGCTACTAATTCTAGCTCCTAAAATTTCTCTCCAAGTGAACTCATTATTATTATTTTCATTATTTTTCAAAATTTCAATAATTATCATTATTTTCACTGTCGGTGCATAGTTCATAAATTGTTGCCTATGTTCTTTGGATTGCTGCAAGAGCCAATTGGCCTCCTTGCTTCCAATCCATCTCAGTGGCTGATGTAAAATATGTTGCTCGTAGTTTCTTTCCCTCTTGGCTGCGGAATTCCTAAGAAATAATTGCAACCTCATTACCAATGCATCCTAGTAAAACCATGGGACTACTCAGTCACCATAACCGACTACAGGTACTCAAATCACCACTCCTATGTACCAAAAGCCAACTAGAAGGCACTATAATCTATGCCTTATTTCTAACCCTCACAGTAAGTCTTCTAAGGTATCATTCCAGTTTACAGATGTAAGCAGTGAGGCTCAGAGAATTTAATACTTTGTCCAACGTCACTTAGTTATTAAATGATGAAGCCAGAATTCAAACCCATATCTGTTTGACAAAAATCCAAGGTTCTTTTCACTATGTCCTAGCTAAAATTACAGTTTCCTCCACGTTTCCAACCATCATCTTAATGGTCATATTCTACTTCTAAGCAAGTATCTGATGCCAAGATAAAATTGTAACCGTAACTTCCTTTTATTTTAAAATGTGCTCTTTTTGCTTCCACTAACATTGATCGTCATGCGCATTAAAAACTGGTTTTTCAAAATCTGCTTTCTCTATCCTGTCAGTTCCCTTCAGGTTGAACCCCACGGTGTACCCAATGGACTCAATATCATTGCTTTGGCCAGGTGCTGTGGCTCGCTCCTGTATTCCCAGCACTTTGGGAGGCTGGGGTGGGCAGATCACTTGAGGTCAGGAGTTCAAGACCAGCCTCGCCAACATGGTAGAACCCCATCTCTACTAATACAAAAAATTAGCTGGGCGTGGTGGTGCACACTTGTAATCTCAGCTACGTGTAGGCTGACGTGGGAGGATCGCCCAAACCTGGGAGGCAAAGGTTACAGTGAGCTGAGATTGTGCCACCGCACTCTAGCCTGAGCAACAGAGCGAGACTCCATCTCAAAAAAAAAAAGAAAGAAAAAGAAAAAATACATATTACATATATGTATTTTTATATATTATATATAATTGCTTCATTTGTTTTTCCTTTGGAAAAGCGTGCAAGAACTTAGTTTCCTACTGTTACGATAACACTGAGACCATTTAACAACCCTGCAATGTTATCTTCACTTTGCTTACTTCCTTTATAAATATTTTTGCCTAGACTCCATATTAAATCAAGCTTGCTGTTCCTCATCTATACACTATTGTGTAACTTTGAGATAGATGGTAACTTTGAGATACTTTAAATGTAAAAACAATATACTCTTCATAGTTTTAAAAACATTTAACATGATTTCAGAATATTTCTTTTCTTCATGAAAACAAAACAAAATGGTTTTGCTTAAAAATATATCCTGTTAAAAAATAGATAAAATAAAGCTCTTAACACAAGACCTAGAATATAGTAAGTACTTAAAAGATGGTATTATTAAATTATAATGAGTAAAGAATAACAGAAAACAATGCTTTTCACTAAATTCAAATTAATGTGATTATCAATAGGCAAACTTCTGGTTACATATACCTGCTATTGGTTACAATAGAGGAAGTAAAATCATAGTTAACCGAGAAAATTAAATGAAAGTTGAAAGAAAAACCTGAAACCTATATACCAAACTCTGTGTTCAAAAGTTCAAAAATCACCTGTAACTGAATTTAAAAACAAACAAGCTAACAGCAGCAATAACTTAAGACTGTATTGAAAGATTCTTTGGCCAGGCAATGTGGCTCATGCCTGTAATCCCAGCACCCCGGGAGACTGAGGCGGGCAGATCACGAGGTCAGGAGATTGAGACCATCCTGACTAACACAGTAAAACCCCGTCTCTACTAAAAAATAAAAATTAAAAAAATTAGCGGGGTATGGTGGCGGGCACCTGTAGTCCCAGCTACTCGGGAGGCTGAGGCAGGAGAATGGCGTGAACCCGGGAGGCGGAGCTTACAGTGAGCTGAGATCACCACTGCACTCCAGCCTGGGCAACAGAACGAGACTCCATCTCAAAAAAAAAAAAAAAAAAAAAAAAAAAAAAAGACTCTTTGAGAGACATGGTAAAAATAGCCCCAAGAGATAATGATATAAGTTAAAAGTTCTTTTATAAGAACTTCTAAATTCTTTGCTTTCTGTATCTGTGCTTCCAACATACAGGAAACATTTTTGATTTAAAGAAAGAAAATAAGCAAACTGAGTCTGCATTTATTCTGTTACTGAGAAATTAAATTTAAAGGTAATTTAAGATTTACATACTTAATGCCTAATTATCTCCAGTAAGAGGAATTACTATATATTAATAATTTCTAACTGTTCAAGTATTTTAGAAATCCTCTGGAGTTTTGCATGTCCAATTAAATTCTGTTTAAATTTAATCTCATCAGACTTATGACATATGCTTTTATCTCAGTGAAATTTTGAGAAATGATTTTTCCCTCTAGGCACTGTCTTTTTTACTTAGTTGTTCTAAAAACTTTAGCTTCCTTAAACTGGTAATGCAATTTACAAATTTACATTCTTGTTATTTTCTTAAATATCTGTGCATTGTAAAGTGTGATTTTAACAAATGCCTAAACGAGAACCATCAATAAAATTCAGACATCATGAAAGCAGAATTGTCTCCTCAACCTAGCTAGCTAGAACTCATATTTTTAAAAATCCAAATAAAAAGTTTTGAAGAACATACGCGACAGAAATATTTATATAAATACACAAAGAAGTTTGGGTACTAGGTGCTGTACAAAATAATGGCTACTTTAATTTACATAAATAACACAAAATGAGAATACATGAAATGTTTTGGTCTGGAAATAACCCCATTACTAGATCTTGTTTTAATTACTTAAAATTTAAAGATAGGGATTTTATTTCTAAAAAACAAAAACACACGTATTCATCAATAAATAAAAAGTCTGTTCCAATTAAAATATCATTAAGCATTTAACTTAAATTGAAACTAAAAGTGTCTTACCATTTTCTTCATTTCCAAAAATAGTAACTAGAATAGAAGAAAAAACAGTGAATAAATATACTTTAAACATTTTGTATGTAAGTTTTATTTCAGGTTGAATATTCATCTTAATATCATTTTCAAAAAAATAAAATTTAGTTATAAATTGTAGACACTAATGCAAAGTCAAAATTGCACTAAAAAAACTCCAAAACCATTAAAATGCTAAAATTCAAATTCTTTATCATTAACACTACAGTCATACCAAATGTTTTCAGAACTTTATTAATTTTAAGTGTATCAACATGGTTATAGCTGCAATGTTTTCTTTAGCTCTTTCCTTAATGATATCTGCAGAATGAATAGAACTGTCCTCTATGACCCTCATAACTTATTTATTAGTCTGTAATGTACTCTTATCAACCTCTTTGTGAATCTATGCTCAAGACAAATGCATTTTTTCTAAAGAAAAAAGTAGAAGAACTTACCCTAATTTTTAGTGTTTTATTTTTCTCTGAATAATCAAATACTGAAGAAGTCAGACCATGCACAGAAAACGTAATTCAGTGTCTACCTCTCTTATGTTTTCTTCCATCTTATATCACTCTTGTGATGAATAAAGCCAACGACCACTTCAGTCTACCAAGACTGAAACCCTGGGAACTGCTATCTACTCTTTCTTTCTGGATAATCCAATGGCCTCGAGTCATGTTGGTTCTACTACCTAAGTCTGTTTATAATCTGTCACCTATTCTCCAATCCCTTCCCACTGCCTTCCTCAAATGCAACAGCTTAAGGCATCTTCCCATAGTCAGTGTAACACATCACCACCAGCAGCAAATCTGATGAACACTCTTCAACACCTGTGAGTCACTTTCAGAATGAAGTCCAAAATCTTCAGGGTAGGTAGCAAACACTACAAGCCCTCTGTCATCTACAATCTGTCTACCTCTCTAGTTTCCTTTTTTTTTTTTTTTTTTTTTTGAGACAGGGTCTTGCTCTGTCGCCCAGCCTGGAGTGCAGTGGTGCAATCTCGACTCACTGCAACCTCCACCTCCCAGGTTCAAGCGATTCTCCTGCCTCAGCCTCCTGAGTAGCTGGGATTACAGGTGTGTGCCACCACGCCAGGCTAATTTTTGTATTTTTAGTAGAGATGGGTTTTCACCATGTTGGCCAGGCTGGTCTCGAACTCCTGACTTCAAGTGAACCCGCCCGCTTCAGCCTACCAAAGTGCTGGGATTACAGGCGTGAGCCACTGCGCCAGGCCCTCTCTAATTTCTTCTGTCATTTGCCCATATTTCTGGTCTAATTATTCTAAACAAATTGTGGTCTCCCAGATGCATCAAGCTGTTTCATATGTGCCATGTACCTTGTCTATTCATCCTTCAAGGCCCGTTTTGAATACTAGCTCCTTTGTAAAGCCTTCCTGAGTCCCTCTTAAGGCAGAGTAGATCACTCCTTTATATCACCACTGATCACTCTTCCATCTTTACCACACCATCTCATTTTTCTTTTTATTTTTTCAATTACTTGTCAATATGTCTGTCTCACCTTACTGGACTAAATGCTCCTTGAAGTGTGGAATCATGTCTTAGAATAGTTAACAACCCTGCAAGTTATCATTAGCTCCATTTTACAGATAAGTAAACTAAGGCTCAAAACAATTAAATGACCTTCCTAAGGTCACAGAGCTAGTATATGTAGTATAGAAGGGATTTGAACTAAAAGTCTGTTCAGACTACTGGTAAGGATGAAAACTTGGTAATACACTGTGTTATCACCCTCCTCCAAGTAGAGAATCCGAATTTAAAATCACATCTAGCTAACAGTTTCCAGTGGTTGTCTCTTCCAGCCTCTCACTAAGATATTCAGGGAACAACAAAATTGCTACATATAAAAACAAAGCTAGGCCGGGCACAGTGGCTCACGCCTGTAATCTCAGCACTTTGGGAGGTTAAGATGGGCGGATCACTTGAGGTCAGGAATTCGAGACCAGCCTGGCCAACATGGTGAAACCCTATCTGTACTAAAAAATGCAAAAATTAGCCAGGTGTGGTAGCACGCACCTATAGTCCCACCTACTTGGGAGGCTGAGGCAGGAGAATCGCTTGAACCCAGGGGGCAGAGGGTGCAGTCAGCAAGATTGCACCACTGCACTCCAGCCTAGACAACAGAAATAGACTCTGTTGCAAAAAAAAAAAAAAAAAAAACAACCAACCAACCAACCAACAATGGCCTAGAATCGTTTCTTCACAGAGGACTTTCCTGACCACAGAATGGGTTAAATAAATCTCGGTACATAATCCCACACCACTTTATACTTTCCCTTTCATAACACCCCTGACACTTGTAATTACTGGTTTACAGTTCATAGTTCCTTCTAGGATTTTTTCCTGAAGGTACAGGACATGACTTTTTCATCAGCCTCTGAAACAGTGTACAGCATGGAACAAGCTCTCAATATTTGCTAACAGCACCTCTAACTATAGAGACAAAGACATGGCTCGGGACAGCAATCTGTAGAACCTCTCACAGCGAGACAAGGCTATTCCATTTTAAGGGGATCCCAAAATATTTTTTTCTTTGTTTTGTTTTGTTTTTGAGACAGAGTTTTGTTCTGTCACCCAGGCTGGAGTGAAGTGGCGCGATCTTGGCTCATTGCAACCTCCAACCCCTGGGTTCAAGCAATTCTCCCGCCTCAACCGCCCGAGTAGCTGAGATTACAGGTGCACACCACTACGCCTGATTAATTTTTCTATTTTTAGTAGAGACAGGGTTTTGCCATGTTGGCCAGAATGGTCTTGATCTCCTGACCTCGTGATCCACCGCCTTGGATTCCTAAAGTGCTGGGATTACAGGCGTGAGCCATCATGCCCAGCCCCAAAATATGTTTTATAAAAATTCTTTTGATGACAAAACCAAGCTTACAAAAACTATTAGGGCTGGGCATGGTGGCTCATGCCCGTAATCTCAGCACTGGGAGGCTGAGGTGGGTAGATCACAAGGCCAGGAGTTCAAGACCAGCCTGGCCAAGATGGTGAAACCCCATCTCTACTAAAAATACAAAAAATTACCCGGGCACAGCAGCATGCGCCTATAGTCCCAGCTACTCAGGAGGCTGAGGCAGGAGAGTCGCTTGAACCTGGGAGGCGGAGGTTACAGTGAGCCAAGATCGCGCCAATGCACTCCAGCCTAGGTGAAAGAGTTAGACTCTGTCTCAAACAACAACAACAACAACAACAAAAACCTATTAGGCATACTAAATGTTTATACATGATTTTTTAAATGTAAGAAATGTCGTATTTCAACCTTGTCAATGACACTAATCTCATTTAGAGACAATATTAATTCATGGTTTTTTGTGAACATGAGGGCTGGCTATGTCCTATTCTTCACTTCATTGCCTTCTTGCCTGTCTCCCACTTATTGAGCCTGAAAATGTCAGATACTCACTTTATCAGTATACTTGTATCTACTATGGCTACGGGATCCAGTTCTTGCAAAAGGTACATCTTGAGGGAGGGAAAAACTGTCACTGGGAAAAATTTGTTTTGCCCTCCTTAACAAGTGAGAAGCATGTGACAAAGAAGCTCTATTATTTCCTTTATCCTGTTTTAGCTTTGAATTCTTGTAATGTGAGGATGTGCTGTCTGAATGTGCAACTGTCAACTTTCAACCTTGATGGGCCAGTTACATGCTGGATATAGAATTCTGGGTTGACAGTTCTTTCCACTCAGTACTTTAAATATGTACTACTTCCTTCTAAATTCCATGGTTTCTGATGACAAATCTGCTGTTACTCTGTTTTTCCCCTATAGGTAAAGTGTCCTCACTGTTTTCAAGATTTTATATTTAGTTGTCAGAAATTTGGTTATAACGTATGTTGGAGTGGATTTCTTTGGGATTTTTCTGTTCAGAGTTTGCTGAACTTCTTGAGTTCTTCTTGAGTATGTCCTTCACCAAGTTCAAAATTTTAAACTATCATTTCTTTGAATACCTTTTCAACCATATCGTCTTTCTTCTCCCCTGGGACTCTGATGGTACAAATATTAGACCTTCTAAAAATAGTCCCACAAGTCCCTGATGATTTGTTCATTTTTATTTTTCAGTATATTTTCTCTCTTTTGTTCAGACTGGGTAATTTCTAATGTTTTATCTTCAAGTTCATTCATTTTTTTCCTCTGCCCTCTCCGTTCTGCTGTTGACTTTTCAAAATTTTGGCTATTGTATTTTCAGTTTAAAAATCTCCATCTGGGCCGGGCGCGGTGGCTCAAGCCTGTAATCCCAGCACTTTGGGAGGCCGAGACGGGCGGATCACGAGGTCAGGAGATCGAGACCATCCTGGCGAACACGGTGAAACCCCGTCTCTACTAAAAAATACAAAAAACTAGCCGGGCGAGGTGGCGGGCGCCTGTAGTCCCAGCTACTCAGGAGGCTGAGGCAGGAGAATGGCGCAAACCCGGGAGGCGGAGCTTGCAGTGAGCTGAGATCCGGCCACTGCACTCCCGCCCGGGCTACAGAGCAAGACTCCGTCTCAAAAAAAAAAAAAAAAAAAAAAAAAAATCTCCATCTGGTTCTTTACGTCTTCTGTTTCTTTGTTGGGAATTATATTTTTTCATGATTCAATTGCAAATTGAATCATTTTAAAGATAGCTGCATTAAAGTCCTTGTCAGGTAATTCCAACATCAGTGGCTTTTTAGGTTTAGCATCTATTGTCTTTTCTCATTTAGTTTTCCTGGTTCTTGGTAGGATGGATGGTTTTCAACTGCACCCTGAATGTTTTGAGACTCTAGATCTTATTTAAATTTGTTTTTGCAGGCCTCCTCTGACTCCACACAGTGGGAGATGTGGGAGCACCACCTTGTTGCCATCAGGTGGGAGTACAAGTCCCGGCTCCCCGCTAGGCGTCTGCGGACATATCTCGGCTGGGAAGGGTAGAGGTGCCTCCTTAGTGCTTCCCACATAGCCTCCATTGACACCATGAGAGGGCACTTGATACTGTTTGGGGTGGGGGGATGGAAGGCACACATCATTACTGCCCAGTGGGAATGAAAATCGAGGCTCCTGACTAGCGCTTCACCTTTTCTGATACTATCCCAGCAGGAATGTTGGGGAAGAGACACAGGAGGGGGTCTTGTTACAGCTGGGCAAGGTGGGGAAGTCTTAAGCTCAATACTCAGTCTTCGTTGGTGAGAGTGGGGGATGGAGCACAGTTTGTCTTTGTTTTTGGCTACAGTAGGGCAGTTATTGTCTACAAGTTTTCTGTCTCACTAGGTTGTCCCTTTCCTGGCTTGACTAATGAAAATGGTTTTCTAGGGTTTGTTTTGGTCTGTATTAACTGGTGTTTCCAGGTTGACAGCTTCTCTAGCACATATATGAAGAAAAAATAAATCTAGGGAACATACCACCATGTTATTCCTCAGGTCGCAAGGTCCCTAGCTGATCTGGCTTCTTCTTGCTACCTTTCAGAGTCTTCTCAGGTTTGTTTTCTGTACATTTTCCAGGGATTTTAGCTGTACTTACTAAGAAAAGGAAGAAGAGTCTCTATTTCATCTTGTCTCAGAACTGGAAGTCCCTGCTTTTTGTCCTACTGCCCAATAGCATCTGTTATAAGGAGGTGCGACAACTTCTTTATCCATTAATCAGTTCATAGACACGTGAGTGATTTCACCTTTTTGTCTATTATGATTACTCGTGTATTCACCAAATCTTTGGGTGGACATAATATTTGTGTACTTGTCCATTTTCACGCTGCTGATAAAGACATACCCGAGACTGGGAAGAAAAAGAGGTTTCATTGGACTTAACAGTTCCACATGTCTGGGGAGGCCTCAGAATCATGGCCGGAGGCAAAAGGCACTTCTTACACAGTGGAGGCAAGAGAAAATGAGGATGCAAAAGCAGAAACCCCTGATAAAACCATCAGATCTCGTGAGACTCATTCACTACCCCGAGAACAGTGTGGGGGAACCACCTCCATGATTCTCATGATCTCCCACTGCGTCCCTCCCACAACAACGGGAATTATGGGAGTACAATTCAAGATGAGATGTGGGTGGGGACACAGTCAAACAATATCAGTTTTTATTACTTAAGTAAATATCTAAAAACGGGATTGCTGGGTCTGATGTTAAAACATGTGCTGAACTTTACCGGGAACAGCCAAACTGTTTTCAAAGTGGCTGTATTTGGCACAAAATGTTTGGCACTTCCACTTACAATGGATCAGAGTTACAGTTGCTCCACATCCTCACCAATGCTTAGAACTGACAGTTTTTAAAATTTAGCTGTTCCAAAAAATATGCAGTGGTATCTTCATTGTGCTTTTGTGTTTTCCTAATAACTAATGATGTACAGCATCTTTTCATGTGTTTATTAACAATCAGTATCCCTTATTTGTGAAGTTATATGTTCAATGGTGCCCCTCTTTTAACTGTATTGCTTATTGAGTCATGAGTTCTTTATATATTCTGGATATAAATCTTGATATGTATGTGCCAATATTTTCTCCTAGTCCATAACTTGCCTCTTTATATTTTTAAATGTCTTTTGAAGAGCACAAACTCTTAATTTTGACGAAGTCTTAATTTATCAATTTTTTTCTTTTATCATTCATGCCTAGGAATCTTTGCCAGCCTATGAAAGTCACAGTTTCTTATATGTTTTCTTCTAGAAGTTTTATAGGTTTTATATTTAGGTCTGTAATATATTTTTCATTTTATTTCATTTCATATTTTTATTATTTTTGAGACAGAGTCTTGCTCTCATTTTATTTCATATTTTATTTTATTATTTTTGAGAGAGTCTTGCTCTGTCACCCAGGCTGGAGTGCAGTGGCACGATCTCAGTTCATTAAAACCTCCACCTTCTGAGTTCATGCCATTTTCCTGCCTCAGCCTCCCAAGTAGCTGGGACTACAGGCATACATCACATTTTTTTTTTTTTTTTTTGAGACGGAGTCTCGCTCTGCAGCCCAGGCCGGTGTGCAGTGGCGCGATCTCGGCTCACTACAAGCTCTGCCTCCTGGGTTCATGCCATTCTCCTGCCTCAGCCTCTCGAGTAGCTGGGACCAAAGGCGCCCACCACCATGCCTGGCTAATTTTTTTTGTATTTTTTAGTAGAGATGGGGTTTCACCATGTTACCCAAGATGGTCTCGATCTCCTGACCTCGTGATCCACCCGCCTTGGCCTCTCAAAGTGCTGGGATTACAGGCGTGAGCCACGGCGCCTGGCCGATGCCTGGATTTTCACTGGCTGAACTTACAGATCAATCTGGGGAGAACTAATGTCTTTGGAATATTGTCTTACAGCCCATGACCATGGCGTAGCTCTTCATTTTAGATTTTCTCTAACACACAGAACCTTGCACATATTTTGTTAGATTTATCCCTAAAATATTTCATGTTTCTGGTGCTATTATAAACAGCATTTCTAAAAATTCCAATTTTAATTACTCATTGCTATAGAATACTATTTAGAAATGTTTTAGTTTTGTTTATTGACCTTGTGTGCTGGCTAAATTCACTTTTTGGTTCTAGTAGCTTGTTTGCAGATTCTTTGGGATTTTCTACACAAATGACTAGTAATCAACAGGGTTTGTTTTCCTTTCCTTCATGTGTGTGTGTGTGTGTGTGTGTGTGTGTGTGTGCATGCCATTTTAAAAGGAAGATAAAATACCTGGTAAGTTTATACTGATATTTCCAATTAAAATCAAAGTCTACGGGGTTTTTACTTAACATCTTCTATCTCACATTGGTATCTCCTTTTTCCATTGAGAATTCTGGTTCTCAAGGACACAAGGGATGAAGAACTGTAATATCCCATACTGCTTACCCAATAATCTCAAGATAATGACACCAATAACACTGCCAGTAATATGATTACTTAAAAGTTTGAATAATGTTTTCACCTAGTCCCTCTCCATTCTCTAGTAGCTGTGCTGTATCTACACTGTGAAAGCGTACAGTATCCATGACAAACATTATTCCTCATTTAGTCTTAGTCTTGGGTCTACAAGAAAATAAATATAATAAATATTGAATGCTCAGAGTTTAATTTATATCTCTGCAGTCAATTTGGTTGTCTGAAGCTCACTCTCATTCTCTAGCAAACTAGTTTTGCTACAGATACTGTTCAAGTTCTGTTTTTATGCAGTGATTTAGAGTGACTCAAAAATAATGCACTATTACCATCATCTTCCCTAAATCCATATGATGATGACTTTTTGAAAAGATCAGGCCAGATGTCTTGTGAAATGTCCTACAAATTCTAGAAATCACTACCCATTAGCACACAGAGACATTCCTTTCTTTTTTAAAGCACTGCACAATGTTCCATTGTGTGGATATTCCAGTTATACAATCAGCCTTCTATTGATGGGCATCTGTGTTGTCTCCAATCCTTTGCTACTACAATGTTGCAATAAATAACCTTGTGCATGTGCTGTTTATTTGTGGAAGTTTATCTTCAGTGTAGATTCCTAATAGTGGGATTACTGAACCATAAGTAAATCTTTCCACCATGTGTTTAGCTGTCTGCAAAAAAACTTTTATAAGGGTTGTATCATTTTATACTTCTACCAGCAATGAACGAGACTGACTGTTTCTCTGCAGTCTACTGGATGAAGTTTTCAAACTTTTGGTATGGCAGGGTAATTTTAACTCGTATTTATCTTGTAAGTGAGGGTCAGTATCTTTTCTTTATGTGTCATTTTCATTTTTTTCCCCTGTGAAACATCTGCTTATTGGTTTTTGTTTGTTTGTTTGTCTTTTCTATTGGGCTTGGTGATTCTGAGATATTGTTAGAGGCTTTCCCATTGCCTTAAAATCATCCACCCATATGTTCTTCTAATGCTTTAATGTTTTCAGTTTTTACATTCATTCTTGGTCCCTGTTGAAATGACCAATTCCAGGGGCAGGAAAAGTAAGAAACAACACTGAAATATGTTGCCAGAAAGAAAGGAAGTACTAAAAACAACGAGGACACATGAAAGCACACAGAAACAAGATGGAAGGGGCACCTACTGGCCAAATCTGGGACAAACTGAACAATACAATAAACATCAGATTATAACTCACAAAATAGAATTTGCTGGTGCATGCTGATATATGTGAGTGAATCAATAAATAAGTAAATGGGAGAAGGATAATATCTTCCATATGGTAGAATTCTAACTAGTAAATGTAGAAGAAATCATGGAATTGGAAAAACACCATTTGGGCCGAGCGCGGTGGCTCAAGCCTGTAATCCCAGCACTTTGGGAGGCCGAGACGGGCGGATCACGAGGTCAGGAGATCGAGACCATCCTGGCTAACACGGTGAAACCCTGTCTCTACTAAAAAATACAAAAAACTAGCCGGGCGAGGTGGCGGCACCTGTGGTCCCAGCTACTCGAGAGGCTGAGGCAGGAGAATGGCGTGAACCTGTGAGGCGGAGCTTGCAGTGAGCCGAGATCGCGCCACCGCACTCCAGCCTGGGCCACAGAGCGAGACTCCGTCTCAAAAAAAAAAAAAAAAAAAAAAAGGAAAGAAAAACACCATTTGGCAACCAGCACAGTAATAACTGTTTCAAGCAAGAAGTCTCAATAGATGCTAAAAGAAGTAAGTGAAAGTAATGACAAACGGATTATTCACAGGGTTTCAAAATGTCTCCCAATAAGAAATGACTCAGGTTGGGTTCTCTGGAATCAGATGTTGAGATAGAGTTTGGGGTGCAATGTATTTACTAGGGACCAGCATATGTGAAAGTAAGGGGGAAGAGGTATAAGAGGGCTAAGGGAGCAATCTCACTGCAATGTAGGCCTAGCCTCAGCAACTGGCAGGGAGCTCTGAAGTGGGCAGTCCCACCCCACCTCACTCAGGCATTGTGTGCAAGCTGCACCAGGAAGGGTGTGACCCTGGATGATATGAGTCACACTGAAAGTGCTGGAAGTTATCTGCTGACTGCACTGACCAAAACTACGCAACAAGTCCTTCCTCAAAAAGGAATCCGTGTGAGGTGGTGGTCTAACAGAATACTAATTACAAAGAAAAACTATACCTTTACAGAATGGAGAAACATAACACACACAACCTTAGGTGTTGATCAACATTAACGGTCTCCAAAATGTTACAATGACACAGCATTACTTCCGTGATATTCTTGCTGAAAACACATAGGCACATCTCACCTCATAAGGTGCTTCCATTTATTGTGCTTTGCAGACATTGTGTTTTTTACAAATTGAAGGTTGTGGCAACCCTGCATTAAGCAAGTCTACCTGTGCTATTTTTCCAACACTTTCTGCTAACTTTGTGTCTCCATGTCACATTTTGGTTAATTCTCACAGTATTTCAACCTTTTTCATTATCATAATACCTGCTCTGGTGCTCTGTGATGTTACTATTTTAATTGTTTTGGAGTACCACCAACTGCATCCATATAAGATGGAAAACTTGCCAGGCGCAGTGGCTCAAGCCTGTAATCCCAGCACTTTGGGAGGCCGAGACGGGCAGATCACGAGGTCAGGAGATCGAGACCATCCTGGCTAACACAGTGAAACCCCGTCTCTACTAAAAAATACAAAAAACTAGCCGAGCGAGGTGGCGGGCGCCTGTAGTCCCAGCTACTCTGGAGGCTGAGGCAGGAGAATGGCATGAACCCGGGAGGCGGAGCTTGCAGTGAGCTGAGATCCGGCCACTGCACTCCAGTCTGGGCGACAGAGCGAGACTCCATCTCAAAAAAAAAAAAGATGGAAAACTTAATAAATGTGGTTTTTCTATCACTCCATTGACCAGACATTCCTCTATCTCTCCCCCTCTCCTTGGGCCTCCCTATTCAACAATACTGTAATCAAGCCAATTAATAATCCTATAATGGCCTCTAAGTGTTCAAGTGAAAGGAAGAGTCACACACCTGTCACTTTAGATCAACAGCTAGAAATGACTAGGTTTAGTGAGAAAGACATGTTAAAAACCGAGACAGGCGAAACGCTAGGCCTCTTGGGCCAAAGTTAGCCAAGCTGTGAATGCCAAGGAAAAGTTCTTGAAGAAAAATAGAAGTACTACTCCAGCAAATAGATGAATAAGAAAGTGCAACAACGCTGATACGAAAGAAGTTCGAGTGTCCTAGACAGAGGATCAAACCAGCCACAGACCGCACCCAGCTGCTTTATTGAATATTTTAAGCCCACGGTTGAGACCTACTGCGTTCAGAAAAAAAGATTCCTTTCAAAATATTACTGCTCATTGAAAATGCACCTTGCCACCCCAAGGGCTCTAATGGAGATGTACAAGGAGATTCATGTTGTTTTTATGCCTGCTAACACACCTATTCCGCAGCCCACGGATCAAGGAGTCACTCCAACTTTCAAGTCTTTTTTTTTTTTTTTTGAGGCAGAGTCTCGCTCTGTCGCCCAGGCTGGAGTGCAGTGGCCGGTTCTAAGCTCACTGCAAACTCCGCCTCCGGGTTCCCGCCATTCTCCTGCCTCAGCCTCCCAAGTAGGTGGGAGTACAGGCACCCGCTGCCATGCCCGGCTAATTTTTTGTATTTTTAGTAGAGACGGGGTTTCACCGTGTTGGTCAGGATGGTCTCGATCTCCTGACCTCGTGATCCGCCCGCCTCGGCCTCCCAAAGTGCTGGGATCACAGGCGTGAGCCACCACGCCTGGCCTTCAAGTCTTATTATTTATTTAAGAAATACATTTCGGGCCGGGCGCGGTGGCTCAAGCCTGTAATCCCAGCACTTTGGGAGGCCGAGACGGGCGGATCACGAGGTCAGGAGATCGAGACTATCCTGGCTAACCCGGTGAAACCCCGTCTCTACTAAAAAACACAAAAAACTAGCCGGGCGCGGTGGCGGGCGCCTGTAGTCCCAGCTACTCGGGAGACTGAGGCAGGAGAATGGCGGGAACCCGGGAGGCGGAGCTTGCAGTGAGCCGAGATCGCGCCACTGCACTCCAGCCTGGGTGACAGAGCGAGACTCCCTCTCAAAAAAAAAAAAAAAAAAAAAGAAATACATTTCACGGCTGGGCGTAGTGGCTCACGCCTGTAATCCCAGCACTTTGGGAGGCCGAGGCAGGCGGATCACGAGGTCAGGAGATCGAGACCATCCTGGCTAACACAGTGAAACCTCGTCTCTACTAAAAATGCAAAAAAAAATAGCCGGGCATGGTGGCGGGCGCCTGTAGTCCCAGCTACTCGGGAGACTGAGGCAGGAGAATGGCGTAAACCCGGGAGGCGGAGCTTGCAGTGAGCTGAGATCCGGCCACTGCACTCCAGCCTGGGCAACAGAGTGAGACTCCGTCTCAAAAAAAAAAAAAAAAAAGAGGCCGGGCGCGGTGGCTCAAGCCTGTAATCCCAGCACTTTGGGAGGCCGAGACGGGTGGATCACGAGGTCAGGAGTTCGAGACCATCCTGGCTAACACGGTGAAACCCCGTCTCTACTAAAAATACAAAAAACTAGTCGGGCGAGGTGGCGGGCGCCTGTAGTCCCAGCTACTCGGAAGGCTGAGGCAGGAGAATGGTGTAAACTCGGGAGGCGGAGCTTGCAGTGAGCTGAGATCCGGCCACTGCACTCCAAGCCTGGGCGACAGAGCGAGACTCCATCTCAAAAAAAAAAAAAAAAAAAAATCCATTTACCTATCCTACAACAGCAAAATGAAGATGACCGCTCTATTCTCAATGACAATTTCATTTTTCTAGATATCACCAGTTCTTTACAGAATCTCTTCTTCACTCTATGCCAAGTAATAAAAAAAATTAGGCCGGGCGCGGTGGCTCAAGCCTGTAATCCCAGCACTTTGGGAGGCCGAGGCGGGCGGATCACAAGGTCAGGAGATCGAGACCACAGTGAAACCCCGTTTCTACTAAAAATACAAAAAATTAGCCGGGCGTTGTGGCGGGCGCCTGTAGTCCCAGCTACTCGGGAGGCTGAGGCAGGAGAATGGCGTAAAAACCCAGGAGGCGGAGCTTGCAGTGATCTGAAATCTGGCCATTGCACTCCAGCCTGGGCGACAGAGCGGGACTCCGTCTCAAAAAAAAAAAAAAGAAAAAAAAAAAAAGAAATACATTTCATAAGGCTATGGATGCCACAGTGATTCCTCTGATGGATCTAGGCAAAGTACATTGATCACCTTCTGGAAAGGATTCATCATTTCTAGATGCCATTAAGAACACTCATCTTTCATGGGAGGAGGTCAAAATATCAACATTCACAGGAGTATAGAAAAAGCTGATTCCAGTCCAAGATCATGGATGACACTGAACAGTTCGAGACTTCAGTGGAGGAAGGGACTGCAGATGTGGTGAAAACAGCAAGAGAAGCAGAATAAGAAACAGAGCCTGAAGATGTGATGGAATTGCTGCAACCTCCTGATAAAACTTGAACAGATGAGGAGTTGCTTTTTATGGAAGAGAAAACTTTTTTTTGACATGGCATCTACACCTGGTGAAGATACTGTGAACACTGATGAAATGACAAAAACGATTTAGAATATTACATAAACTTAGTTGATAAAGTATCAGCAGGGTTTGAGAGGACTGACTCCGATTTCTGAAAGAAGTTCTACCGTGAGTAAAATGCTATCAAACAGCATCACATGCTACAGAAAAATATTGTGAAAGGAGAGTCAACAGATGTGGCAAACTTTAATCTCGTCTTGTTTTAAGAAATTGTCACAGCTACCCCAGCCTTCAGCAACAACCTCCCTGATCAGTCAGCAGCCATCATCATCGAGGCAAGACCTTTCACCAACAAAAAGATCAAGACTTGCTGAAGGCTTAGGTGACTGCTAATTGCTAGCATTATTGAGCAAAAATTATTTTTTAAAGACATAATGCTATTGCACACTTAACAGACTACAGTACAGGGTGAACATAACTTTCATATGCAGTAGGAAACCAAAAACTTGTGTGATTTGCTTTATTTTGATATTTCCTTTATTGTGGTATATGAAATCAAACCCGCAATTTTTCCACCAAGGCATGCCTGCCATTCTCTGAATCTAATCATGAGGAAAGATCAGGTAAAGCTAAATTGAGGAACATTTACAAAATAAACCTTGGCCGAGTGCAGTGGCTCACACCTGTAATCCTAACACGTAAGGAGGCTGAGGCAAGAGGATCGCTTGAGCCCAGGAACTTGAGACCAGTTTGGGCAGCATAGTGGGACCCTGCTTCTAAAAATTTCAAATATTAGCCAGGCATGGTGGCATATGCCTGTGGTCTCAGCTACTAAAGAGGCTGAGGCAGGAGGACTGCCTGAGCCCAGGAGGTCTAGGCTGCAGTGAGCCGCGATTACACTACCGCACTCCAGCCTGCACTCTGCACTGCAACAGAGTGAGACCCTGTCTCAAAACAAAACAAAGTAAAACAAACCTGTACTCTTAAAAAATCATGATTATGAAACAAAGACTGAAGAACTCTTCCAAATATAAGGACACTAAAGAGACATGATATCTGCAACGTGTGATCCTACACTGAACTGTGGAGCAGAACAAGGAACTGAGTGGACAAATGAAGTCTGAATAGGCCTACAGATTAAAGAGTAGTATTTAATCAATACTAATCTATTGATTTTAACAAATCTCTGGTTATATAATATTCTAATTCCCAGGCGCAGTGGCTCACACCTGTAATACCAGCAATATGGGAGGCTGAGGCGGGTGGATCACCTGAGGTCACAAGTTCAAGACCAGCCTGGCCAACATGGCGAAACCCCATCTCTACTAAAAACACAAAAATTATCCAGGTGTGGTGGCACGCGCCTGTAATCCCAGCTACAAGAGAGAGGCTGAGGCACGAGAATTGCTCAAAGCCAGGAGGCGGAGGTTTTAGTAAGCCAAGAATGCACTACAGCACTCCAGCCTGGGCGACAGAGTAAGACTGTTTCTCAGGAAAAAAAAAAAAAGACAATGTTCTTGTTCTTAGGAAATAAAGCTAAACATAGGTAAAGGGGCATTAGCTCTACAACTTACTCGCATACATTTCAGAGAGAGAATGAAAGAATGAATGACAAAGCACATATGACAAATAGTAACACTTAGAAAATGTGGGTGAAGGTTATATGACAACTGTTTGTACTGTTTTTCACAAATCAAATTATTTTAAAATAAAAAGTTAAAAATATAAGATCCGCCGGGCACACTGGCTCACACCTGTAATCCCAGCACTTTGGGAGGCCGAGGTGGGTGGATCACCTGAGGTCAGGAGTTTGAGACCAGCTTGGCCAACATGGTGAAACCCTGTCTCTGCTAAAAATACAAAAATTAGCCAGGTATGGGGGCACACGCCTGTAGTCCCAGCTACTCAGGAGGCTGAGGCAGGAGAATCACTTCAATCCAGGAGGCTGAGGTTGCAGTGAGCTGAGATCATGCCATTGCACTCCAGCCTCGGTGACAAGAGCAAAACTCTGTCTCAAAAACAAAAAGTGTGTGTGTGCGCACGTGTATATGACAAAAGAAAGATTTTATCCATTTGTAGTTTACACTAAAACACAGCATGAGGTATGGATGTGATTTTACTCTTACAAAATATGTATCCAGTTGTCCCATCTTTTCTTCTGTAATTTGATGTGCTATTTTTACAATATTCTAAATTTCTTTTTTTTTTTTTTTTTTTTTTTTTTTTTTTTTTTTTTTTTGAGACGGAGTCTTGCTCTGTCACCCAGGCTGGAGTGCAGTGGCCGGATCTCAGCTCACTGCAAGCTCCGCCTCCCGGGTTTACGCCGTTCTCCTGCCTCAGCCTCCCGAGTAGCTGGGACTACAGGCGCCCGCCACCTCGCCCGGCTAGTTTTTTTGTATTTTTTAGTAGAGACGGGGTTTCACCGTGTTAGCCGGGATCGTCTCTCGATCTCCTGGCCTCGTGATCCGCCCGTCTCGGCCTCCCAAAGTGCTGGGATTACAGGCTTGAGCCACCGCGCCCGGCCCTAAATTTCTTTATTAGTCTATTTCTGGACATTATATACTGCTCCATTAGTCAACACGTCTGTCCATGCACCATATCAAACAGTTTAAAAAAAAAAAAAGAGAGAGAGAGACACTATTTTTTAGAGTAGTTTTAAGTTCACAGCAAAATTGGGCAGAAAGTAGAAAGTTCTCATATACTTCCTGCTCCCCCAGTTTTAATTATAAGGCTTTCTGGTTTAAAATCTGGGGAATTTCCCCTCCTTATTGCTCTTATTTTTCAGAGATTTCCTGGTTGCTTATTCTCTCTTATTTTTCCACAAGACCTCTGGTGTCAATTTGTCTAGCACCAGGGGGGAAAAAAAACAGTTTACTGGGATTAGAATTCATTTATACATTAATTGGGGGAGAACTGGCATCTTTGTAATGTTGAATTATTCTGTCTATGAACATCAAGTATGAAATGTCTTTTCATTTGTTCAAGTCACATTTTGGGTCTTTTAAGAATGTTTTCCTCTTGTGAGTTTGACATTTTTCTTGTTTTTTTCTAAGGTATTTTCTCTTTTTAATGTTACCGGATATGGACAGTTCTCTTCCACTGTATCTTCTCTTTTTTTTTTTGAGACGGAATCTCCCACTGTTGCCCAGGCTGGAGTGCAGTGGCGCTATCTCCACTCACTGCAAGCTCCGCCTCCTGAGTTCACGCCATTCTCTTGCCTCAGCCTCCCAAAGCAGCTGGGACTACAGGCGCCGCCACCACACCCAGCTAATTTTTTTTTTTTTTTTTTTTTGCATTTTTAGTAGAGACAGGGTTTCACTGTGTTAGCCAGGATGGTCTTGATCTCCTGACCTCGTGATCTGCCCACCTTAGTTTCCCAAAGTGCTGGGATTACAGGCATGAGCCACCGCACCCAGCCCTCTTCCACTATATTTTCAAGCTAAATTATTGTATATATAAAAAGTATTGGGTTTTGTTTGCTATTTTATTCTGCCTTTTTTTTTTTTTTTTTTTTGAGATGGAGTCTCCCTCTGTTGCCCAGGCTGGAGTGCAGTGGCACAGTCTTCGTTCACTGCAACCTCCGCCTCTTGGGTTCAAGCAATTCTCCTGCCTCAGCCTCCCAAGTAGCTGGGACTACAGGCACGCGCCACCATGCCCAGCTAACTTATGTATTTGTAGTAGAGATGGGATTTCACCATGTTGGCCAGGGTGGTCTTGAACTCCTGACCTCGTGATCTGCCCACCTCGGCCTCCCAAAGTACTGGGATTACAGGCGTGAGCCACCGCGCCCAGCCCTTATTCTGCCATTTTGCTCAGTTCTTTTTGTCTAGGTTTTCTGTTGTTACTCTCTTGGCTTTTCAACATACACCATCAGATACACTGCGCACAGAAAGTTTTCCCTTTTCCAAAGTCTCACACTCCTGATTATTTTCTCTTGAATGAAAGTAGTAATTAATTCCGTCAGTACAATGTTACCAAGTAGTAGACATAATAGGCATCATTATTCCTGGTTTTATAGTGGAATTTTATCAGGCATTTTGTGTGTACATAAATTTTGTTTATGTTGTTTACGCTATGTACCCCTATTTTATTATCAATCAAGAATGGATGTGTTGGACTTTTCAAATACTTTTTTGGTATATACGGAAATGATTTTTCTTACAAGATGTATTAATATGGTAGATTATAATAATGAATCTTAGCCTATTTTGTATATCCATCATTTTTTCCTCCAATCCTTTTACCTTTCCCTTTATCTTGAGTACAGGTTCTTAGCTTTTTCCATTTCTATCCTCTATACCTTCACTGTATCTTCAGTCATATCTGTTCACCTTTGGGCATCTTGTAGTTTAATCTTCATTTCTGATATTGTCTTATTTTCCATTTCTTTCCTGAGTTTGAACAGCTCTTATTTCAAATCTTCCTGCTCTTTGACTGTTTTCATTGAGTTTTAAAAACTTTTGACGTCACCTGTAATCCCAGCACTTTGGGAGGCCAAGGCGGGTGGATCACTTGGGGTCAGAAGTTCAAGACCAGCCCGGCCAACATGGTGAAACCGTGTCTCTACTAAAAATACCAAAATTAGCTGGGTGTGGTGGCGTGCGCTTGTAATCCCAGTTACTTAGGAGGCTGAGGCACAAGAACTGCTTGAACCTGGGAGGCGAAGGTTACAGTGAGCTGAGATCATACTACTGGACTCCAGCCTAGGCAACAGAGCAAGACTCCATCTCAAAAAAAAAAAAAAAAAAAAAAAAAACTTTGGAGTTTCTTTTATTCAGCAGATATTTATTTATATTTAATTTATGTCTGGATGCTGAATTAGTTCTCCTTTGTTGCCTTTTAATGTATTTCCATCTACTGAAAAGCACTGATTCTCATTTTTTGAATCAGAGAAATCTACATGGATGTTGTTTTTTAATTATCGTTCATGCTGAGTTACGCTGATTTTCATGGACCATTCACAGCAAGAAACCCTCTGTGGCAAAAGGGCTTGCTTAATTTCTTATTTCTACCAGTGCCTTCTTCTGTTGCTTCAGTGAAGTACAGTTTACTTGCTAGATGGATAGTGCATTTATTTATCCTCCATTGCTTTGATACTCTTGTTTCAGCTGTGTCCTTCCAGCTATTTCCTTCTTTCTCTTTACTATTAAACATTAATACTTCATGGGACACTTTCAACTTCCAAGGTGCTACCTTCTCCCCTAGAAGTGTTTTTTTTTCTAAGGCTGTCATTTCAAGTCATAAACACTTTTCCAAGTGCCTTTCTTTCGCATTCTCAGTTGCCGTGCTCTGATCTACCAGATTTCAAACCTGTTTTCAGTATTTCCCACTCGGGACAGGGTTCTCATCTTCTGAGGATGAACAGAGAGCCTGGTATCCTCTGCAGAGTCCCTGACTCTTAGTTCTGATACAGTCACCAGAGTTCATCTAGCTATTCTTAGATGACTATTTCCCCACTCACATATAAACTGCAGTTTAAAAAATTCTCTGTCCTAGTTATGCCATAGGCCCAGGTTATATAGTTGATTTTACTTGCCCTTACTAATCTGTACGGGTTTTAGAAGGATATGTGAAAAGGTCTGAATTGAGGAACTAAGTCAACTTCTCAAGTTATAAACTGAAGAAAAATATGCATCTCCTTTGTAGAATTACTGTAAAGATCAAAAGATATAGACAGACCACTTAATTACTTAGCGCATTAAATGCATGAATAGTAAGGATAATTATTACTATTTCCTGGGGTCCTTCAATATTGTTCAGAAGGATTTAAAATATTATCTGCCAACTCTCATTTTTCTAGAACTTCCATATATAGTTATAGATAACATCATCTTATAATTAGTCTGTGTTCTATAATTTTGGCTGTGTGCAGTGGTTCACATCTGTAATTCCTGCACTTTGGGAGGCCAAGGCAGGAGAACCACTTGAGGTCAGGAGTCAGCCTGGCCAACTTGGTGAGACCTCATCTCTACTAAAAATACAAACATTAGCCAGGTGTGGTGGCAGGTGCCTGTAGTCCCAGCTACTTGGGAGGCTGAGGCAGGAGAATTGCTTGAACCTGGGAGGCAGGGGTTTCAGGGAGCTGAGATTACGCCACTGCACTCCAGCCTGGTGACAGAGTGAGACGCTGTCTCAAAACACATACACACACACACACACACACACTTTACATATATGTTTTATATATATGGGAGAGGTTTTGTTTTATTCGCATTACATGCCCCAAACACAAGATTTGACTAGTTATAACAAATATAATGAAAGGCCTGCAAATAGAGCTTATAAATTATTAAATATTTTAATGGACAAATATATAATGAAAAGGACAAAACTTATAGAGTTACACAGATTTGAGCTTTAGTTTTATGTATCAATTGTATGGCCTCAAAAGAGACCTTTAACCTATAAGTCTTTGTTTTTAATCCATAAAACAATGCTAATAATCTCTCTCCAATAGAGTTAGAATTTAAAAAGACCTAACATAAGTGAAGTGCCTTAGACTACATGTCAGACACACAGTGGGCATACAGTAAATAATAATAGCTATTATAATTAACATTTCCTCCCGACAATTCAAGACAGTTTCCTCACCTGCCTAATGAACAGGCTGCCTGAAATCCGGAGGCAACTTTAAGATGACCAATAATACTAATTATCAATAACTGCAAGTTGTCTACTATATGAAAACATTCCAATTCTCCCTCTTCTACTAGCATGGGACCTGGCAGCTACACAATCAATTCACTCACTCAGCAAACATCTATTGAGAACATATTATACCAGACCCTACTTCAGGTTCTGGGAAGACAGCAGTGAATATACAACTCTGGAGAGAAACAAAAACAACTGTATGTCAAGTAATAACAGGCACTACGAGGGGGGAAAAATTCAGGGTGAGGAGACAGTAAAACAGGAAGTACTTCTTTTACAGAGGGTAGTCAGGAATGCCTCTCTGATAGGCGACTATCTGAACAGCCATCTAGATGAAGTGAGAGCTAGCCATGTGGAAATCTGGGAGGAGAGCATTCCAGGCAGAAGGAACAGGAAGCTCAAGGGTCCTCAGGTGGCCTGACAGATGAAAAGAAAGCTGGCCTGTTGGCTGAAGCAGAATGAGCAAAGGAAGAAATTAGGTCAGAAGCAGTGGCAGGCCAGAGCATCTAGAGCCTTATGTATTTTCAACTTTGAATTTCATTTTAAGCAAAGTGGAAAGCCATCGGAGGGTGCTGAGCAGAGGAGTAATAATCATGACTTGTGGGTTTTTTTTGCAGATTCATTAGCTCTTTAGGGGATAAGGGAAGAATATGCTGGAAGGAGAAAATACGAAAGTCTATTAAGAGCCTGTGCATTGCATAAGGAAAAAATCAGTATAATCCCTCACCCAGCAACATACACTGTTAATATTTTGGTGTATTTGGTATTATTTCCTTCAGACGCTGAGGATATCCTCTTCATGCAATTAGTTTTAAAAGCTTCCCAGAAGACTTCACATTTAATAAGTTTGTGTTTGTTTTTATATGCTGTTCAATTAGTACATCCATAAAAATTAACTCTTCCTATGATTCCAATGAGTGGTTCAAAGTTCACAATAGTCAGTAAAATGAAGTACTGGGAAAGCCAAAATAGAGATGTTTTAAAACCAAACTTTTTTTAAAATTTTTAAAGACCTATGCATCTCTATTTAAGTGAATCTATTCTCCATAAAACTAGTCACCTTTATTTTTTATTATATCAGTTATTTAAGTGTAATGCCCATCTGTTCAAGTATATGTTCTACATATCTAAGCAGTATCTAAATGTGTTGCTTATATGCTTACAGGAATAGTGTCAGGTATTAATCTTAAAATCCCACATGGTGATGATGTGGAGAGCTCCCTCCCTTAGACAACACACCCTCCCAAACTTCTGTCTATAGAAAATAGATTTCTTAAGTTAGAGATAAAATTAGAGGAAGAGCGGAAAGGAAATTATGTCAGAGAAGTAATGAAGTAATGAGTCCATAATGCCTTAAAGGCCATGCTAAGGCTTTTAGATATCTTGCTGAACAAGAGAGGAAGCCAGTCAAGGTCCTGAAAACAGGAGTAACAAACTGATATTAATTTGAAAAAGATCATTCTGACTGCTTCCTGGAGAACATATGGAATAAAGGTGGGGGTGGAGTAGAGGAAGACAGGTTTACAAGGATACTACAACAATATAAGTGATAATGTGGCATTAACAAGCCACCCTAAAACTTAGTTACTTGAAACAACCACTGTTTATTATTTCCTGCAATTGTGTGGGTCAGCAGTTTGGGCTCTGATCAGCTGGAACGTTTTTCTACTAACAGCAGTCATCAGGCAGCTCGAATGGGGTGGGAGTCTAAAATGGTCTTGTTCACACATTAGGGGTTTTGGCTTCTCTTGGCTGGGCCTCTTCTCCATGTGGTCTCTCACTCAGCAGTCTAGTCTGGACTCCCTTACACGATGACTAGAATGTCCCGAAAGAGCTAAGGCAGAAGATGTATGCTGTCTTGAGGCCTGGGTTCGAGAAGTATTAGGTTCTGGAAAGACAGCAGTGAATATAAGACTCTGAAGAGAAACAAAAATAACTGTATGTCAAGTAATAATAGGTGCAATGAGGGGGAAAAAATGCAGGGTGAGGAAATAGTAAAAGAGGAAGTACTTATTTTACAGAGGGTACACTCTTTTACAGAGGGTACACTCACACATCTACCACATTCTACTGGCCAAAGCAAGTACAAGGCCAGCCCAGATTCAATGGGTGGTAAACAGACTATTTCCTGGGGGAAGATGGTACAAATTATTATTATTATTATTATTATTAGTTTTGAGACAGAGTCTCACTCTGTCGCCCAGGCTAGAGTGCAGTGACACGATCCCAGCTCACTGCAACCTCTGCCTCCCGGATTCAAGCGATTCTCCTGCCTCAGCTTCCTGAATACCTGGGATACCAGGTGTGTGCCACGACCCCCAGCTAATTTTTGTATTTTTAGTAGAGATGGGGTTTTGCCACGTTGGTGAAGCTGGTCTCGAACTCCTGACTGTCAGGCCTCTGAGCCCAAGCCAAGCCATCGCATCCCCTGTGACTTGCACGTATATGCCCAGATGGCTTGAAGTAACCGAAGACTCACAAAAGAACTGCAAATGCCCTGCCCCGCCTTAACTGATGACACTCCACCACAAAAGAAGTGAAAATGGCCGGTCCTTGCCTTAAGCGACGACATTATCTTGTGAAATTCCTTTTCCTGGCTCATCCTGGCTCAAAAACCTCTCCCACCGAGTACCTTGTGACCCCCACTCCTGCCCGCCAGAGAACAACCCCCCTTTGACTGTAATTTTCCTTTACCCACCCAAATCCTATAAAACGGCCCCACCCTTATCTCCCTTCCCTGACTCTCTTTTCGGACTCAGCCCGCCTGCACCCAGGTGAAATAAACAGCCATGTTGCTCACACAAAGCCTGTTTGGTGGTCTTTTCGCACGGACGTGCATGACACTGACCTCAGGTGATCTGCCCACCTCGGCCTCCCAAAGTGCTGGGATTATAGGCGTGAGCCACTGCACCCAGCCGGTGCAGATTATTATAGTCATGTTTTTCAATCTTTTACACTAAGCAGAGATCATGGGGTTTAAAGGAGTATAATAGTTGCAGTAGTAGTGGTGAGAAGCAGCTGTATTTTATACATTTAATGACAGGACATGCTGATTAACCAAATGTAGAATGACTTTTCAACCCAAGAAGTAGAAGGATACAGCTGTCATTTACTGAGCTATTAGGCGCAGCAGGTTCAGGTGAGGAAAAAAAAGAAAATCAAGAGTTTTGTCTACAATGCCTATTAGATCTCCAAGCAGAGATGTCAAGTAAACAGATTAGAGTTTGGAGTTCACATACTGCTACTTCTCTGCTGGTAGGTGGGAGTGGGCAGAGAAGCAGCCAGGCTTTTATTTGCATGACTAGGCAGAAGTTCTTCTCAACAGTCTGACTTGGTTTCCAGGTTGTCCACTATCTTTTTCTTCCACATTTCTTGTCTTTCAAGAAAGCAGGGAAGCCCCAAAGAAGGTTTAGTTTATGTGGGGAAATAAAACAGATCTTTTTTTTCATTTGAGTTTAGGAGGGTTTTTAAAAATATATATTTACAGAGCTCTTTCAGACCAGTTTGCTATCTGGTAACACAGAAAATAATACCAGGACAGATTAACTCACTAGTAGTCACGAGAAAAAAAAAAAACTTTTTCTTCAAAAATAATAAAAGTAAAAGAGAAGGCTAAGGTCACTGCAGAATTCAAATAAATAGGTCTTCTGGCCACTATCTTTCAAAGGCAAGTTATCTAGAAAATTACTACTCTCACATCTGAAAATAGATGTGAAAAGATAAAATTAATAAAAAGGTTTTTTTGTTTGTGTGTTTCGGAGACAGGGTCTCACTGTGTCACTCAGGCTGGAGGGCAGTGGTGTGATCATAGCTCACCGCAGCCTGGAACTCCTGGGCTCAAGTAATACTCCTGCTTCAGCCTCCCAAGTAGCTGGGACTAGAGGTGGGTACCACCATGCCTGGCTAATTTTTTATTTTATTTTTGTAAAGGCTATTGCTATGTTGCCCAAACTGCCCTTGAATTCCTGGCTTCAAGCGATCCTCCTACTTGGGCTTCCCAAAGTACTGAAATTATAGGCATGAATCACCATGCCTGGCCAAAAGTTTTTTGTTTTTAATTCACATTTAACTTTTCCTATAAGTATGCCAACCATTGAGAATAAGATTTAGGGAAACACGTTTTTTTAAACCATGTCGGCATAATTTCAAAGAATCACTGTTTCGGCCGGGCGCGGTGGCTCAAGCCTGTAATCCCAGCACTTTGGGAGGCCGAGGCGGGCGGATCACGAGGTCAGGAGATTGAGACCATCCTGGCTAACACAGTGAAACCCCGTCTCTACTAAAAAATACAAAAAAAAAAAAACTAGCCGGGCGAGGTGGCGGGCGCCTGTAGTCCCAGCTACTCGGGAGGCTGAGGCAGGAGAATGGCGTAAACCCGGGAGGCGGAGCTTGCAGTGAGCTGAGATCCGGCCACTGCACTCCAGCCTGGGCGACAGAGGGAGACTCCGTCTCAAAAAAAAAAAATGAATCACTGTTTCATAACCCAAAACAAAGACTGTATGTAGGACCAATAAACCATTTCATGTAGCCTTTACCACTAAAGATTGTGAAATACATGTTTTGTAACTATAATTAGTATTATTATTCTAGATGTTTGTGTGTCCCAACATTCAAACATGATTCAAGTGAGTTTACAAGACTATGATTCAATTCAATTCAAGTTATATTAATTTAAAGTCTACTAACACTAGGCTCTAATGGATACAAGAACAAACAGGACCCAATTATACTATAAGTCTTGTAAGCAAGATTATTCAGGCACATAAAGAAATATAAGAAAGTGCATACTTTTAATTTATATTCTAATTCAATGTACAAATGATGTGGTGAGGCTTACTAGAGATATATTCCTAAATAAAACTGGGTATGTTTTAAAAACAGAAAAATACAAATTAGGATGTGAGGTTGAAGAGTAGGGGAGAAATACTGATACATAATACACAGATAAACCTCAAAAACATTATGCTATGTAAAATACACCTGACAAAAAAGACCACTTATTGGCCAGGCGCAGCGGCTCACGCCTGTAACCCCAGCACTTTGGGATGCTGAGACGGGTGGATCACCTGAGGTCAGAAGTTCAAGACTAGCCTGACCAACATGGTGAAATCTTGTCTCTATTAAAAATATAAAAAAAATTAGCAGGGCATAGTGGCGCACACCTGTAGTCCCAACTACTTGAGAGGCTGAGGCAGGAGAATCGCTTGAACTCAGGAGGCGGAGGTTGCAGTGATCGCAACTACTGCATTCCACCCTGGGCAACAAGAGTGAAGTTCCATCTCAAAAAAAAAACCAAGAACCAAAAAAACACTTATTGTATGATTCCATTTATTTTTTTCCCTTTTAAAATTTTTCTTGGTTTTTATGCTAATCTTCTCTGTACCCTTCCAATTTTAGTACATGTGTTGCAAGCATGTATTATTCCAGTTGTATGAGATATTCAGAAAAGGCATTTGGAGACAACATGGATTAGTGGTTGCCTTGGGCTGGGGGTGGGAAGAAGGATTAACTGTAAATGGGCATGGGGGATCTTAATGTTGTGATAGAAATGTTCTAGAAATGGATGGTTGTGATTACTGCAAAACTTGGCAAATTTACTAAAAATAACTGCATTGTACATCTTAAATTAGTGAATTTTATGATATGCAAACTGTGTCTCGATAAAGTTGTCTTTTAAAAACCAAAGGCAAAATTAAAACTTTTACAGACATACAAAAACTGAAATGATTCAGTCCAGCTGACCTGCACTACAATAAACGTTAAAAGAGGCCCTTTCAGGCAGAAGGAAATGACACTGGATGGATTTATAAAAAGAAATGAAGAGAACTAGAAATGGTAACTATAGGAATAAATGTATATATTTGGGGTTTTTAAAAACTAAATCTTTAAAAGCTATTAATATAATCAGCCGTTTAAACACAGTAGCAATATAGTGTGAGGTTTACAACATATAAAATGCACAACAATAGCATACAGGCAGAGATGGAAGAGATAGAAGTATACTCTTATAAGGTATTATATATGAAACAGTACATAACTTGAAGGTGGACTATAACTCAAAGATGCATGTTATAAGCCCTAAAGCAATCAATAAAATAACAAAAAAAATTACTAGTAATAAGCCAATAAAGGAGATAAAATAGAATCATTTTTAAAAATCAAAATAAAAAAATTGTAAAGATCAATTAATTCAAAAGAAGGTCAAAGGAGGAAAATGGAACAAAGAAGAGGACAGAAAATAAAACAAATAGCAAATGATAGACTTAAGCCTAACCATATCAATAATCACATTAAATGTAAATGATCAAAACCCCCCATTAAAAGGCAGAGATTTTCAGGTTGGATTTAAAAAGACCCAAATATACGCTCTTTATGAGAATCACAATTTAAATATAAGACATATACACATTAAAAGGACAGAGAAAGATACACCATGCTAACAATAATCAAAAGAAAGATTAGTGCCCATGTTAATATCTGCCAAAGCAGATTTTAGAGCAAACAATATCACCGGGGATAAAAAAGTCATTTCATAATGTTAAATGAGCCAATTGGTCAATAGGATATCACAATCCTAAATGTTTTATGCACCTAATTACAGAGATGCAAAATACATGAGGCAAAAACTGATAGAACTACAAGGAGAAATAAATCACAATTATAGTTATACCTCTCTTAATAACTGAGAGAACAAACAGAGAAGAACATAGAGGACTTGAACAACACTACCAACTTGCCTTAATTGACATTTATGGAGCATTATGACATAACAGAATACTCCACCCAGCAACAAAGAGCACAATACATTGCTGAGTACAGACACATTTTTCGGAAGCACACATGGAACACTACTCAGACCACATTCTAGGCTCTAAAACAAGCCTGAATACATTTTAAAGGATTTAAGTCATACAAAGTATGTTCTCTGATCACAAGGAAATTTGAAATCAATAACAGAAAGATATCTGGAAAACCCCCAAATAAATGGAAACTAAATCCATGGGGTCAAAGATGAAATCAAAAGTGAAATTAGAAAATAATTTGAATTCTGAAGGGTGGAAGCTGCAGTGAGCCAAGATCACGCCATTGCACTCCAGCCTGGGCAAAGAGTAAAACTGCCTTAAAACAAAAGAAAATGATCTGTTTGTTCTTTGGGAAAGGGTCTTGCTCTGTAACCCAGACTGGAGTGCAATGGCACAATCATGGCTCAATGCAGCCTTGAACTCCTGGGCTCATGGGATCCTCCCATCTCAGCCTCCTGAGTAGGTTGGACTTCAGACACAAGCCACCATGCCCATCTAATTTTTTGTATTTTTTGTAGAGAGAGAGTTCTTGCAGGCATGGTGGCTCACGACCGTAATCCCAGCACTTTGGGAGGCCGAGATGGGTGGATCGCTTGAGGTCAGGAGTTCAAGACCAGCCTGGCCAACATGGCAAAACCTCATCTCTACTAAAAACACAAAAATTAGCCGGGCGTGGTGGCACATGCCTATAATCCCAGCTACTCAAGAGGCTGAGGCAGGAGAATTGCTTGAACCCAGGAGGAGGAGGTTGCAGTGATCCAAGATCACCACAGCGCACTCCAGCTTGGGCAACAAAATGAGACTCCGTCTCAAAAAAAAAAAAAACAAAAACAAAAAGAGAGACAAGCCTCCCAAAGTGCTGGTAGTACAGACGTGAGCCACTGTGCCCAGCCCAAGAAAATAATTTGAATTGAATGACAACGACAACACAACATACTAAAATTGATAGAATAAAACTACAGCAATATTTGGAGGTAAATTTGTAGGACTAACTAACTAAGAAAGGGCTCAAATAAATGACCTTGGTTTCCATATTAATCTAGAAAAAGAGCGTATTAAACACAAAGCAAAAGAAAGGAGACAGTAAAGATCAGACAGGAAAACAACAAAACAGAAAAGAGAAAAATCAATGAAATAGAAAACGGGTTCTTTCAAGATCAATAAAATACTTCAGAATCAACTGTGTCAAGCTAGTGTGTACAATGACAGTGCTTAAGTTATTTATCTTAATCTGTCTCTAAATTTGAAGAAGTTATGCAGGAGACACAAGGAAGTATTTGGTACAGACTCAAAGGTTAGAGTCCGCTCCACAAATTTGTCTGAAAAAATATAAAAGGTATACCTGTCCTTGGACAAACAACATAGCTCTTTTGAACAATACTTTCCTCAGAAGTAAAGGGACTGAATGAAATTATCTTTTTTTTTTTTTTTTTTTTTTTTTTTGGTTGAGATGGAGTCTCGCTTCGTCGCCCAGACTGGAGTGCAGTGGCCAGATCTCAGCTCACTGCAAGCTCCGCCTCCCGGGTTTACGCCATTCTCCTGCCTCAGCCTCCCGAGTAGCTGGGTCTACAGGCGCCCGCCACCTCACCCGGCTAGTTTTTTGTATTTTTTCTTTTTTTAGTAGAGACGGGGTTTCCCCGGGTTAGCCAGGATGGTCTCGATCTCCTGACCTCATGATCCGCCCCTCTCGGCCTCCCAAAGTGCTGGGATTACAGGCTTGAGCCACCGCGCCCGGCCAAGATTATCTTTAAAATCTCTTTAAGTTCTAAGATTCTCTACATGCAAAGAAGAGATACACATCTACTAACAGCTCAAGATGACCCGAACAAGAAGATATTCTGATAAAACCTTGGGAACCAGAATTAGCACTTTCCTCAAAAATAACCATCTTGACCAAAGAGAAGAAGTTATTCAATCCACTCATACTTTAAATATCAACCCTGGGGAAAAAAATTATAGAATTTCTGTCTAATTTAAAATCAAGGACCAATATTACTAATTACTTAATCTTTGCTTCTCAGCTTATCACTCCTGTGAGATGGCCATCTTACATGCATTACCCTCTTCCTCAATTTCGTCCTTAGTATTACTTCTGGTGAAGTGGGGGGGGGGGGTGTCTCTAATTACAAAATTAGGAAGTTACAGAAGGTGAGATGGAATGAGGGCCTCTTGGTAATCAACAATTTGTTCAACTTACAGTGGGTCAGGTATTTTTATTGTCTGAGATATTTAGGAATCTTCTGCCGCTGCCTTTTAAAAGAAAAGTACTTTATATAAATATACTATAAACAGGACTGAAATCTGCCCTGAGTGTCCAGATCTGGACACCAAATAGATTAGTCATTCATTGTACAGTGGTTAACAGCATGGGCTTTGGAGCCAAAACCCTTGAATTCCAATTCTTACCATATTACTTACTGGCTCTAGAACCGTAGACAAATTAACCTTTATGGGGATCATTATTAAGATTAAATGAATACATACATGTAAAGATATAATTATGATCTTCTCCTCCTAGTTTGATAGAGAATACCATAATCTAAGAACATCCTATAGGCCGAGTGCAGTGGCTCATGCCTGTAATCCCAGCACTTGGGGAGGCCAAGACGGGTGGACTGCCTGACGTTAGAAGTTGGAGACCAGCCTGACCAACATGGTGAAACCCCGTCTCTACCAAAAATACAAAAAAAAATTAGCTGGGCGTGGTGGTCAGCGCCTGTAATCACAGCTACCTGGGAGGCTGAGGCAGGAGAATCGCTTGAACCTGGGAGGCGGAGGCTGCAGTGAGCCAAGATCCCACGCACCATTGCACTCCAGCCTGGGCAACAAGAGTGAAACTCCGACTCAAAAAAATATATATAAATAAAAAAAAATCCTATAAAAATTACTAAAACAGCACTTTTAATTAAAACTCACACTTCCCTCCATTTAAGTCCTCCTATAAATATATCTATACATATTTCAGTGGGAGGGTCAGTACTTACGAAAACAAATACATACAAGTAGTTTAAAGGATAGTTTTAATATGAGTAAATACACTTTTATGCTCAACTATTTTATACTCCAGTGACACTGCAGACCTCCCAAATTCTCTCTAGTTAAAATCAGATAACTCAGAACTTAATACAGCCTCTACATAAGACCTTTCACCACCAACTATTTTAAGATTCTGCCAAGCATCAGGCCATAGTTGTAGAATGTTTTAACTTAATGAAACTGTAGGATATAAACTCTCCGGTATGGGTCTCAAGCCTAACTAAGTGATCTCCAAAAATATGCCGACCCCTTTATCCCCCTACACCATTATGGCCCAAACAATTACAGTTCCATTGACCCTCATAGCTCACTCAAGTTATATGAAAGAACGGAAAGATGTGGGTCACGTTCCAATATTAACAACTGTGGACCTAACCAAAAGGACCTATTCCTCAGAGTCTCACTTCCTCCACCTGTAGAGATACCTGTGCTCTCACATACTGAAAGAATTAAAGGAGAGGGTGAATGAAATGTTCTCTCTATCCCACTAGCACATGGCATTTCTCAATTCATGTTCATTGCGCTTTCTTTATTTGAAGCAGGTGAAAGAAATCAGAAGCAATTTAAGACTTTCCACAGCAACGCTTGATCTCATTTTTTAATATTTTTGACAAAAACCATCTACAGGTTAAGCTGTGGAATCTCAACATAAAAGCACATTTTTAGTGCTCCTTCAGCTTTACTTCAAAACCACTATGGGAATTAAAATAGAGTAGGAATAATCTTCTGACGGAATAGGAATGATATAACTTTTGGAATAAACGCTCACTTCACAGTAAATAAGAAGATTAAAGAAGGTATCATCATAAGTTGATGAGAATCCTATGATCACTATCACTTTCTGGAAGCAGCTCCCAGAAATATTTAAATCTAGTAATTTTAATAGACTCAAACATCATTTTTAGTAAACATTCTGGTATCCAAAAGGATGAGACTAAATAATGATATTGAAAAGATTACTATTATTTGGAAATGCATTCCACAACTAATTTATTCTGGGCCTACCTGCAGGGATAGTCGTCTCAAAATTAAGCGTTCTATAGGTACAAAGTAATTTTAAGAGTGGATGTTTTAATTTTAAAACTTACCCTTAAATTTTCTGAACCAAAGCATTCTCTTCCATGTATAGAACTAAGGCTTTAACCAAATACTTGGTTGAAAGCTGTACAAGGCCGGGCGCGGTGGCTCAAGCCTGTAATCCCAGCACTTTGGGAGGCCGAGACGGGCGGATCACGAGGTCAGGAGATCGAGACCATCCTGGCTAACACGGTGAAACCCCGTCTCTACTAAAAAATACAAAAAACTAGCCGGGCGAGGTGGCGGGCGCCTGTAGTCCCAGCTACTCCGGAGGCTGAGGCAGGAGAATGGCGTAAACCCGGGAGGCGGAGCTTGCAGTGAGCTGAGATCCGGCCACTGCACTCCAGCCTGGGCGACAGAGCCAGACTCAGTCTCAAAAAAAAAAAAAAAAAAAGAAAGAAAGCTGTACAAATCCAAATATAATTGAAGTCTTGATTCTGCCACTTTCAAGAGTGGGTGGTACAAATTCTTCTCATTCATAACATTAGTTTCTAGCTCATGTGGTTCTTTATTCAAAGAATACTATTAACAGTCCTTCATAAAATGGTAGATTCAGTCTAAGGACTAAGAGTAGATCATTCTGGAATAACAAGGGATTACGTTTACAAACACCACTTACCATTTGGTCCTAGGTTTTCATAAAAAATTGATATAGGCAGCGGATGTACACAGAACAACCTAGGTGAGGCTGGTTTAAGTGTAAAATATCCACATACTCAAAGTCTGAGAACAATTGACTTAAGACAAAACAATCTTGGAGAAATTGCCCAATATCACAAATATAGCAATCACCCCTAAACGGTGTTTTGATTAATGACAACCAATTTCCTTCAATCTTAAAGGCAACCAATTCAAGCCAGTAGGTTAAATCCTTGAAGTACACTGCAATGCTACTCCTTTTTTCCAGGGAATCAGGTGAGAATTTTGTGCTAAGAACTAATCACGGAAATGGAAGTAACGAAAACAAGACGCCAAAATATGAGTGTAAGAAATATAAGCCTCCTTAATAATCAGTCAAGAAAAAGATAATCAGGTTACGTCTCCTCCCACCCATTCGTTCTGTCTTAACCTTTTGCAAAAGTCGGCTGGATTCAGAGGAGAAATAAATGAACTTTACAACGAGTCAAGTACCACCAAAAAATCAAAAGCGGGAGCTCACTAGTCCTCCAGGTCTGACCCGCCTCCAGCCCGAGGCCACCAAAAGACACACCTCCCTTCCCCCAACCCGCCGCAGCCGGCTCTACAGGTAACAGGCGTTTCTTCTCGCGCTGTTTGAACAAAAACAATCCAGGAGGAACACGTTTGGTTTTTTTAAAAAATGAACAAAACCCAAAAAGGCCACAAACACAACCTACACCTTCTAAGAAGAAGCCGGACTACTCCCGTTCTGCACGTTCCTCCCCAGGAGGATGTGGACCCCCCGGGTCGGCGGGAACCAGGAAGCTCTGGGGCCTCCCTGGGCCAGACCCGCACCCGGGAAGCCGCCGCGAGGCTTCAGGAGCCCCAGGTCGCCCGAAGGCCGCGCCGCAGGCTCGAACAAAGGGCGGGTGCAGCGGCCTCGGCGCTTCCGAGCGCGGTCGGGGCCGGACGCCCGGCGTGCGGCGCCGGCTCCACAGAGGCGGCGGGCGCGGGGCTCCGAGGCCTGTCTCGCGCCCGAGCCGCGGCCCGCGCCCGCCGCAGCCCCCGGGGACGGTACTCACACACGCAGAGCTCCACCACGTACGCGTAGTAGGACCAGACGACCACGAAGGTGATGAAGAGCACCGGCACCCAGCCCACCACGCGCTGGCAGCAGCGCCACAGCGTCCAGGGCGCCATGTTCCGCGGGCGGCTGCCGAGCCCCGCGTCCCACCGTTCTGGGGAGCGCGGGAGCCCCGGCGGCGGCGGTGGCGACTCGGGCGCTCCGGGCGGCTCCTGGTCCAGCTCCCCTGCCTTCGAGGCAGGGCTTGTGGGAGCAAAAGTCCGAGGCGCCGCCGGGACTCCTCCCGTCCCGGCGCCCGGCCAGGTCCCGCCCCCACCCCACATCCCGTGGCCCCCCTCCCCCCGCGTCCGTCCCCGCCCGCCCGCCGCGGGCCGCGGGCCGCCCCCGGTCTCCGCGCCGTTGGGGGCGGGGCTTCCGCGGCCGGGGAGGCCGGGAGGGGGCGGGGCCGCGGCTCGGGACCGCCCATGGGGCGTGGCGGGGCTGGATGTGGACAGGCTGGGCGGACGCGGGAGGTCGGGGCAGGAGGGGAGAAAAACACGCCCTTGATGGATGAGAGGGACAGGGGATGGCCGTCGTGGATCGAGACTCGTTGGGGGAGGGAGACTATGGAAATGATTTCATAGCTGATTTGTGGATCTTGGGCCTCTGTGTACACAAGTTGCTCCACTGGGGTTCCTGGGACATTTAGTTGAGGCACCGTTTCAAACATGACAAAGCCATTCCCCACTCAGTGTGCGAAGAATGCACTTTGTCAGAAGGCTCCTCCTGTGATTTTTATGTCCATCTTGGCGGAACCCCTCCGTTTCCTGAAGATGGAATGGTAGATATCTGTAATTTCGGGTGGAAGCCGTGTAGGGTCCATCAGTTTGATTCGTAACCCAAATTTAAGATTGAGTAGCAAGAAGGAAAGAGCATGTAAATGGCCCTCTCGTCCCGCAAACGACTACGGAAATTTAAAGAATTTATTTACCACTTGAGATTGCTAAGCAATGACGATAATCATATAGAACCCAGAAACATCACTGTGAAGACTTCATAATGCAAGGTCAGACGCATTAGAAGGGATTCCAGACCGCAGTCTTAATACCAGTTCCTGCTACTAGCATTCAGTTTTGGTTAGAATGAGTTTTTGTGTTTGTTTTTTGAAACAGGGTCTTCTCACTCTGTTGCCCAAGCTGGAGTGCAGTGGCGCGATCTGGGCTCACTGAAGCCTCGACCTCCTGGCTAAAGCAGTCCTCCTGCTTCAGCCTCCAGAGTAGCCGGGACTACAGGCCCACCACCATGCCCAGCTAATGTTTGTATTTTGTGTAAAAACTAGGTTTCGCCCTGTTGCCATGCTGGCCCTGAACTCCAAGGCTCAAGGAGTCCCAACCCCTCTCTCCACCTCCACCTCCCAAAGTAGTGCTGAGATTACAGGTGTGAGCCCCCACACCCGGCCTACACTGAGCTTTAAATTAGCTACTGCTCACTGAAGTCTCCATGAAGAAGACTTCTCCCTTTGCAGTGTCAGAGAAATGTAGTAAAAGCGAGTAATTATTTAATCACTGCATACTGCTGCTTGAGTAATAAAGCATGTATAAAAGATTCTGTTATCCCCGATTTTGTGCCTTAAAAATCCTATCAGTTAGTGGCCTAGTCGACAGTAGGTTCAGGGCATTCAAGTGGTTCAGGTTCAACTAGTTTGCCAGAGAGGCTGCTTGGGAGGGTTAGACCTCAACATACAATTCGGATGGACGTGGAAGAACATAAAGCCCTTTCTCCTCTGTCATCTCTACCTACCAAAATCGTGCTGCTAGAGCTCAGCACAAAGCCATGTCCTTTACAAGCCCCAGGGCTGTTAGAAATGATCTTTCATGACATTTTGTTTATAACCCAGCTATAAAACTGTCACATTCATTTTCTAGGGTGACTATAACAGAGTACCACAAAACGGGAGAATAATAGAAATTTGTTGTCTCACAGTTTAGGAGGGTAGGTGTCCCAAAGCAAAGTGTTGGCAAGGATATTGGATATGGTTTGGATGTGTGCTCCCTCCAAATCCCATGTTGAAATGTGATCCCAATGTTGGAGGTGGGACCTGGTGGAAGGTACTGGATCATGAGGGTGGATCCCTCATGAATGGTTTAGTGCCATCCCCTCGGATAAGGGGTTCCTTCTCTAGTAGTTCATAAGAGATCTGGTTGTTTAAAAGAGCCTGATCCTTCCCCCACTCTCTCTCTTGCCCCCTCTCTTGCCATGTGACACGCTCGCTCCCCTTTCCCTTCTGCCATGATCGGAAACTTCTTGAGGCCTCACCAGAAGCATGTGCTGTCCCCATACTTTCTGTACAGCCTGGAGAGCTGTGGGCCAATTAATCCGCTTTTCTTTATAAATTAGCCAGTCTCAGGTATTCCTTTATATCAGTGTAAGAACGGCCCAACACAGCCATGCGCCCTCTGAAACTCGTAGGGGAGAATTCTTCTTTGCTTCTTCCTAGCCTTTGGTGGTGGCCATTAGTCATGGCCTCCCTTGGCCTGCAGTGGCAGTGGCATCACCCCAATATCTACTGCTATCCTCAGGTGGAATTCTCCTTTCCTGTCTCTCCCCTTATATGGGGTTAAGGGCCTACCCTACTCTAGTATTGCCTCATCCTAACTAATTACATCTACAACAGGCCCACTTCCAAATAAGGCCACATTCCTTTTTTTTTTTTTTTTTTTTTTGGGTAGAGTCTTGCTCTGTCACCCAGGTTGGAGTGCTGTCACATGATCTTGGCTCACTGCAACCTCCACCTCCCAGCTTCAAGTGATTCTCATGCCTCAGGCTCCTGAGTAGCTGGGATTACAGGCGTGCACCACCACGTGCAGCCTGTATTTTGTATTTTTTTTTTTTTGAGACAGAGTCTTGCTCTGCCGCCCAGGCTGGAGTGCAGTGGCCGAATCTCAGCTCACTGCAAGCTCCGCCTCCTGGGTTTATGCCATTCTCCTGCCTCAGCCTCCCGAGTAGCTGGGACTACAGGCACCTGCCACCTCGCCCGGCTAGTTTTTTGTATTTTTTAGTAGAGACGGGGTTTCACCGTGTTAGCCAGGATGGTCTCAATCTCCTGACCTCGTGATCCACCCGTCTCGGCCTCCCAAAGTGCTGGGATTACAGGCTTGAGCCACCGCGCCCGGCCAGTATTTTGTATTTTTAGTAGAGATGGGGTTTCGCCATGTTGACCAGGCTGGTCTCGAACTCTTGGAGTCAAGTGATTTGCCTGCCTCCCAAAGTGCTGGGATTACAGGCCTAAGCTACCTCGCTCAGCCAGTAGTTTTGATACTCATTAAAATGTGTGATCTTGCCTACTACCTTGTAAGGTTCTGGAAGGTAGAAAGTATTTCTTGCACACCCACAGTGACTTGCAGTAGAAAATATTTAGTAAGAAATTGTTGAACGAATATTTGAAGTTTTCTATTGTTACCCAGTTACTCCATGAATTAATGTTCTTTTGCTTGTGAGCAATTGGAACCAGTGTCTTAAACCCCTTCCTTCCATTTCCATGTTGGGCTTGTGATTTCACTCCATCTTTGCTACTGGTTTTGACAACAGGGAATCATTTAAAGACTTCAGGCAGTGTAGTGATGTGAGCAGAATTACATTTTATAACAGTCGCTCTGACTGTGGTAGGAAGAACGGATTGGAGGGAGGAAAGTCTAGAGGCAAGGAGACCAGTTGGGAGGCTATCGCAGTCATAGAGGCAAGAAATGATGGTGGCCTGACCTTGATTTGTGGCAGTGAAGAAGGTGATAAGAAAGCTACTTAGGGCTGCGCATGATGGCTCACGCCTGTGGTCCCAGCACTTTGGGAGGCCACAGTGGGCAGATCACCAGGTCAGGAATTTGAGACCAGCCTGTCCAACATGGTAAAACCTCATCTCTACTAAAAAATTTTAAAAAATTAAAAAAAGAAAAAAAAAGAAAGCTACTTAGGATTTCAGAGCAGCTTTGATGTACCCACTCTACTCCAAAACATAGCAATGGTAGATAGAAAATAAAAGACAAAGTCAGCCTCAAACCCTCATCCCCCACCTCTATCCCTCTCCATTCTCTAACAAAGGAGAATTGTGCTGATTGATCTCTAGGATAATGGCTTTTCATGGAGACTGGAGGACACCATGCAACTCCCTAACCTGGAAATAAACCAAGTTGCCAACTAGCCTGGGGACTAGATCTGTGGTTTCCCCGTTATAACCACCATCCAGGAACCTCAAAATACCATTTTAAGTTCTAGTTCCGGACTGAGAGCTGGGGAAGAATGAGGGCAAGTAGAGGCAGCTATGAAACGATTAGACAGGGTTTATGGAAACCATGTACATGTAAATGTGGAAGAGTGAAGAAGAAAATACAAACAATTCACTAGTTCAAAATTAAACCACAATTTCAAAACACATGAAGAGATCTAATACTGAAAAAGGATGCAAATAAAAATCAACAATCAGAACTAGAGTTCACTCAAAATAAAATTAATTATGTGAAGAAGGCCGATGAAGACTTTTAAAAACAGTATTCGGCATGCATGTACAAAGAGGTAAATGAAGGAGTAACTTCCATCTGAAGTGCACAAAATTTTGAAACAAAATAGTAGACAAAAATGGGAAAAGAACAGGTAGATTTGGCTGGGCACAGTGGCTCATGCCTATAATCCCAGCATTTTGGGAGGCCGAGGTGGGTGGATCACGAGGGCAGGAGTTCAAGACCAGCCTGGCCAAGATGGTGAAACCCCGTCTCTACTAAAAATACAAGAATTAGCCGGGCACGGTGGTGGGCACCTGTCATCCCAGCTACTCAGGAGGCTGAGGCAGGAGAATTGCTTGAACCCGGGAGGCAGAGGTTGCAGTGAGCTGAGATTGCACCACTGCACTCCAGCCTGGGCGACAGAGCAGGACTCTAAGAAAACAAACAAACAAACAAAAAACAACAGGTAGATTTGAAAAATAATAATTACAAGTCTTTGAAATAAGAAAATATTGCTGTCAAATTTAGAACTTAATAGACAGAATAAAATTCCAATCTGGACATTGTGGAAGAGGGATTTGGCACACAAGGTCCTGGGTCTTGCTTCCTGCTGCAGTGGGCTGAATCTTACTGTGCTGCCCTTTGAATATGTCAAGCCATCCAAGTGGCAGAGGGATGGGCTGGAATATATGAAAAAACATAGGCTGGGCACGGTGGTTCACACCTGTAGTCCCAGCATTTTGGGAGGCTGAGGCGGGTGGATCACCTGAGGTCAGGAGTTCAAGACCAGCCTGGCCGACATGGCAAAACCCCATCTCTACTAAAAATACAAAAAATTAGCTGGGCGCCTGTAATCCCAGCTACTTGGGAGGCTGAGCAGGAGAATTGCTTGAACCCAGGGGTGGAGGTTGCAGTGAGCCGAGATCACGCCACTGCACTCCAGTCTGGGCGACAGAGTGAGACTCTGTCTCAAAAAATAAAAACAGAAAACCATAAAACCGTGTTTTTGTCTTTCTGCTGATGGGGTTCAGGACATGTTACCCCAATATATGGCACCTTGGCATTTTTTTTTTTTTTTTTTTTTTTTTTGAGACAGAGTCTCGCTCTGTCATCCAGGCTGGAGTGCAGTGGCCGGATCTCAGCTCACTGCAAGCTCCGCCTCCCAGGTTTACGCCATTCTCCTGCCTCAGCCTCCCAAGTAGCTGGGACTACAGGCGCCCGCCACCTCGCCCAGCTAGTTTTTTGTATTTTTTAGTAGAGACGGGGTTTCACCGTGTTAGCCAGGATGGTCTCGATCTCCTGACCTCGTGATCCGCCCTTCTCAGCCTCCCAAAGTGCTGGGATTACAGGCTTGAGCCACCGCGCCCGGCCGGCATCTTGGCATTTGAGGGAACAGCCAAAACAAGAAGGTCTCTCTAACCCATCCTTCCCTCCTAAAGTAGGCCATAGAAGAATTCTCTGAAGTAGGACCTCATTAGGGAGGTCCCCTTCCTATACCTGGAAGTATATCCTTCAAGACACAGAGATGCCAGCAACCTGAACCAAACTGGCCTTGCTAATTCCCCCCTATTTTATTGCTATTTGTCCTCCAATCATACTTCTATATGACTGTCCATAAAAAAAACAATTTGTCCTGTTTTTTAGGTCTTCATTTCTGAAGGCTCCTGTGTCACATAAAACTTAAATAAATGTGTATGTTTTTCTCTTGCTAATCTGTCTTTTATGACCGGTGCCTCAGCTATGAAATGTGCACTGGGTGAGAAATCTTTTCTCCCCTACACTACCAACTATCAAAATATTCTTTGAGAACTTCAGAAGGGCCACGGCTTGCTTTAGGAGCAAGTGAGTTCGGAAAAATTGCAAGTCCACACTCTTTAGTGATGCTCTGGGGAGGGAGAGAAGGAAAAGGAGCAGGTTTAGGGTGGGATGAGGAAGAAGGGACGTGGAACCGATTCAGGAAGCAGAGGCATTACCTGTGGCTGGAAACCCAGTTTGCTCACTCCTTTAACCTTCCTCCATGTGTGTCCTGCCCTCAACTCTCACCTGGATTAGCTCACAGCCTCCCCTCTGCTGCCCCGACACACCACTGCCCTCCTCCAGCCTTCTGTAAACACTTTTTCATTCCTGTGCTTGCCCAGAAACAAACCTGTTCTGATAACCTTCTTTGTGCCAAGCACTCGGGAACACGGAGAGAAAACGTTTGCTCTTGTGCAGCTTTGGCTCTTTCTTTGTTTTCCATTTGCCTGCAGTCCACAGAGTGAGCCTTTAGAAAATTAAATCTGCTTCATACACTCGAATGGTCCGAATGACAAGGCATTAAGGAAGGCTTTGCAGGCCCTGCAGCTCAGCTGCCTTCCTGCCCCACCTCATCTCCATAGCCCTTCCTTCTAGACGGCCTGCCCGGAGGCTGTGTTTCTCTGTGAACCTCAGCACATGTTTGCACAGGTCGTGCTGTTCCATCCGGGAGCTCTGCCCGCAAAAATTTTGGCCCCTTCCTCCTCACCCAGATTCCCCACCCCTCCCTCAGACCTGGCTTCCTACTGAGGGATAAGAAATAAAAATACGCCCTGTGCAACCTGACTGACCAGACTCCCCTCTTGGCCAAGAGGACCCCACAGAAACCTTAAAAACAGTACCTTGCCATGATGGGATGGTAGGGTCACACGCCTCGTTACAGCCCCTCCCTTTTGTGGATTAAACACAACTGACCAGCATTAATGGTAAAATAGAGATCATAAGACTGAGAGAATGGAGTCTTTGTGGCAGTAAGATACCAAATTGGAAACAAGACCATGCCAGGCAAGGGTTAAGCCCTACACTTACAGAATAAATTACGCTCTAACTGCCACAAGGGTTTTTGCTTGTTTGCTTGTTTTCTCTAGCAGCTAAATAAGCACTGGCCTGGAGATAAGCAATATTGAAACAATTACTCCTCTGACCTCCACACCTGCCTAACTGGCCCCTACGCCCTCTTTCCACCAGCTGTGGCTACAGCTTTGATTGGACAAGAGACTGATTTCAGTAACTTTCTCCTGGCAAGAGACCACCGACCATGGACTGGCTCTGGCCGGTTCCCAGAGGCTGTGCACTGAGTGCCTTTGCATCCCTGCCTCACTTTTCAATGTATAGGGCCTGACTGTAATGCACTGAAATAGTTAGGCTTTGTCCACGGCCATACCACCCTGAATGCACCTGATCTCGTCTGAAATATTAAGGTTCCACTTCAAGGTGAACATGGGTCACATATAACATATATGTTTATCCAGTCTGCATGCATTAGGCCTCCCTCACAGATATTTGTAAGATTATCCTGTAACCTACTGAATATGTATATATAGCTAATCTCACTGGGTACAGATCACAGCCTCTCCTGGTTTTCTCTGAAGTGCCTGCTTTTTGTCTCTGCGAGAGGATATGTTTCCGAGCCTGTCAGGATGACCACCTGCAGGCTGCAACCCTTTATAGGAAATGCAGCTCTTCTCTCCACATTTATAGATCTCATGATTTTTTTTAACTTTTAATTTTTGTGGGTACATAGCATGTGTATCTACTTATGGAATATATACGATATTTTGATATAAGCATACAATGTGTAATAATCACATCAGGGTAAATGAGGCATCCATCTCCTCAAGCATTCATCTTTTGTGTTACAAACAATTCAATTATAATCTTTTAGTTATTTTTTTCTTTTTCTTTTTTTTCTTTTTTTTGAGACAGAGTCTCGCTCTGTCGCCCAGGTCAGAGTGCAGTGGCAGGATCTTGGCTCACTGTAACCTCTGCCTCCCAGGTTCAAGCGATTCTCCTGCCTCAGCCTCCCAAGTAGCTGGGATTACAGGCACTCGCCATCATGCCTGGCTAATTTTATTTTTTCCTTTTTGTTTTTTATGAGACAGAGTCTCACTCTGTCACCCAGGCTGGAGTGCAGTGGTACAATCATGGCTCAGTGTAAATAAGATTACTTTTTTTGATTTCCAGATTGTTCACTGTTGGCATATAGAAATGCTACTGATTTTTGTATGTTGATTTTGTATCCTGCAACTTTACTGAATTTATCAGTTCTAATAGTTTTTTGGTGGAGTTTTTCCAAATATAAGATAATACCATTTGCAAACAGGGATAATTTGACTTCTTCCTTTCCAATCTGATTGCCTTTTTTTTCTTTCTTTTGATTGCTGTAGCTGGAATTTCAGTATTTTGTTGACTAACAGTGGTGAGAGTGGGCATCCTTGTCATGTTTCAGATCTCAGAAAAAAGTCTTTCACTTTTCCCCCATTCAGTGTGATACTAGCTGGGGGTCTGTCATATATAGCTTTTATTATGTTGAGGTATGTTCCTTTTTTTTTTCTTTTTGAGACAGGGTCTCACTCTGTAACCCAGATTGGAGTGCAATAGCATGATCTCAGCTCACTGCAACCTTCACTTCCCAGGTGCAAGCAATTCTCCAACCTTAGCCTCCTGAGTAGCTGGGACTACAGGCATGAGCCACCAACACCCAGCCAATTTTTGTATTTTTTGCAGAGATGGGGTTTTTTCACATTGCCCAGACTGATCTCTAACTCCTGAGCTCAAAATGATTCGCCCACCTTAGCCTCCTAAAGTGCAGGGATTACAGCCACAACACCTGGCTAGAGGTATGTTCCTTCTATACCCAGTTGTTTGAGGGTTTTTATAAGGAAGGGATGTTGTATTTTGTCAATTGATTTTTTAGCATCAATTGAAATGATTATATGGTTTTCACCCTTCATTCTGTTGATATGATGTATCACATTGATTGATTTGCATATGTTGAACCATCCTTGCATACCTGGGATAAATCCTACTTGGTCGTGATGAATTATGTTTTTTTTTTTTTTTTTTTTTTTTTGAGATGGAGTTTTGTGCTTATTGCCCAGGCTGGAATGCAATGGCAATATCTCAGCTCACTGCAACCTCAGCCTCTTGGGTTCAAGTGATTTTCCTACCTCAGTCTCCTGAGCTGGGAATAAAGGCACCCACCTCCAAGCCTGGCTAATTGTTGTATTTTTAGTAGAGACGGGGTTTCACCATGTTGGCCAGGCTGGTCTTGAACTCCTGAGCTCAGGTGATTCCCACACCTCAGCCTCCCAAACTGCTGGGATTACAGACATGAGCCACTGCACCCAGCTTTAAGCCACCACACCCGGCCTGATATTTTTAATGTGTTGTTGAATTTGGTTTGCTGTATTTTGTTGAGAATTTTTGCATCAATGTTCATCAGAGATTAGCCTGTAGTTTTCTTCTTTTGATCTATCTTTGTCTGGTTTTAGTATCAGGGTAATACTGGCCTCATAGAATGAGTTGGAAGTATTTCCTCCTCTATTTCTAGGAAGAGTTATGACTTTAATCTAAAGGAAATAATTTTTACGTGTTACTGGTCTGTGCAGGTTTTGGATTTCTTTATGGTTCAATCTTAGTAGGTTGTATGTGTCTAGGAATGTATCTATTTCTTCTAGGTTTTCCAATTTATTGGCATATAGTTGCTCGTAGTAGCCATAATGATCCTTTGAATTTCTACAGTATCAGGTATAATGTCTCCTTTTTCACCCCTATTTTATTTATTTGGGTTTTGTCTCTTTTTTTTTTTTTTTTTTTTTTTTTTGAGACGGAGTCTTGCTCTGCCGCCCAGGTTGGAGTACAGTGGCCGGATCTCAGCTCACTGCAAGCTCCTCCTCCCAGGTTTATGCCATTCTCCTGCCTCAGTCTCCCGAGTAGCTGGGACTACAGGCGCCCGCCACCTCGCCCGGCTAGTTTTTTGTATTTTTAGTAGAGACGGGGTTTCACCGTGTTAGCCAGGATGGTCTCGATCTCCTGACCTCGTGATCCGCCCGTCTCGGCCTCCCAAAGTGCTGGGATTACAGGCTTGAGCCACCGCGCCCGGCCTTGTCTCTTTTTTTTTTTTTTTTTTTTCTTAGTCTGGCTAGAGGTTGTCAGTTTGTTGATCTTTTCAAAAAGCCAACTTTTCATTTTATTGATCTTTTGTGTTGTTTTCTTTGTTTCAGTTTCACTTATTTCTGCTCTGAGCTTTATTAGTTCTTTTCTTCTACTAACTTTGGGTTTGATTTGCTCTTGCTTTTCTAATTCTTTAAGATGCATCATTAGGTTGGTTATTTAAAATTTTCCTTCTTTTTTGATATTGGCACTTATAGCTCTAAACTTCCCTCTTAGTACTGCTTTTGCTATGTCTCATGGGTTTTGATATGTCGTGTTTCCATTATTGTTTGTTTCAAGAAAATTTTCAATTTTCTTCTTAATCTCTTCATTGACCTACTTGTCATTCAGGAGCATATTGTTTTATTTCCACGTTTGTAGTTTCCAAAATTATTCTTGTTATTTCTTTCTTTCTTTTTTTTTTTTTTTTGGAAACAGAGTTTCACTCTTGTTGCCCAGGCTGGAGTGCAATGGCATGATCTCAGCTAACCGCCACCTCTGCCTCGTGGGTTCAAGTGATTCTCCTGCCTCAGCCTCCCGAGTAGCTGGGATTATAGGCATGCACCACCACGCCTGGCTAATTTTGTATTTTTAGTAGAGATGGGGTTTCTCCATGTTGGTCAGGCTGGTCTCGAACTGCTGACCTCATGTGATCTGCCCACCTTGGCCTCCCAAAGTGCTGGGATTACAGGCATGAGCCACCATACCCGGCCAGTTTCTAGTCTTATTCCATTGCAGTCAAAGAAGATACTTGATATTATTTCCATTTTTTGAATATTTTAAGGCCTGTTTTGTGTCCTAACATATGGGCTATCCTTGATAATGATCCATGTGCTGAGAAGAAGAATATGTATTGTGTAGTCATTGGATGAAATGTTCTGTAAACATCTATTATGTCCATTTGTGCTATAATGTGATTAAATCTGATGTTTCTTTGTTTGCTTTTTTTTTTTTTTTTTTTCAGACAGGGTCTGGCTCTGTTGCCCAGGCTGGAGTGCAGTGGTGTGATCTCAGCTCACTGCAACCTCTGCCTCCTGGGTTCAAGCAATCCTCCCACCTCAGTCTCCTGAGTAACTGGGACTACAGGCACATGCAACCACACCCAGCTAATTTTCATATATATATATTTTTTTTTGTAGAGATCAGGTTTTGCCATGTTGCCCAGCTCGTCTCAAACTCTTGAGCTCAAGCAATCCACCTACCTTGACCTCCCAAAGTGCTAGGATTACAGGTGTGAGCCACCATGCCTGGCCTTCTTTGTTAATTTTCTGTCTCGACGATCTGTCCAATGCTGAAAGTTGGGCATTAAAGTCTCCAGCTATTATTGTATTGGGATCTATCTATCTAATAATATTTGCATTGTATATCTGGTTGCTCCAGTGTTGAGTGCATACATATGTACAATTGTTATGTCCTCTTGCTGAAGTGACCCCATTATCATTATATAATGACCTTTTAAATCTCTTTTAATAGTTTTTGTCTTGAATCTATTTTGTCTCATATAATTATAGCTACTCCTGCTCTTTTTTGGTTTCCATTTGCATGGAATATCTTTTCCATCCCTTTATTCCACACTGCAACTTTGTAGGTGAAGTGTGTTTCTTGTAGGCAGCAGATTGTTGGGTCTTGTTTTTTAATCCATTCAACCACTCTATGTCTTTTGATTGGAGAATTTAGTCCATTCATGTTTAATTAATGTTATTATTGATAAGTAAGGATTTACTTCTGCCATTTGATTAATTTGTTTTCTGGCCTTTTCATTCTTCTTTTCTCCCTTCTTGTCTTCCTTTTAGTGAAGGTCATTTTCTCTGGTGATATGTTTTAATTTCTTGCTTTTTATTTTTGTATATCCTTTGTATATTTCTAGATTTGAGGTTACCATAAGACTTGCAAAGTAATATCCTATGTCATTATTTTAAACTGATGACAACTGAACACTGATTGTATAAACTAGCAAACAAGCAAAAAGAAAACTAATAACAACTCTGTAAGTCCACCCCCTTACTTTTTAACTTTTTGTTGTTTGTATTTATATCTTATTATACTATGTATTGAAAAGTTGTTGTAGTTATTATTTTTGATCTGTTTATCTTTTCATCTTTCTACTTAGGATATAAGTACTTTACACACCAGAATTACAGTGTTATACTCTTCTGTGCTTTTCTGTGTTACTTACTATTAACTGAGTTTTGTACATTCAAATAATTTCTTATTGCTCATTAACATCCTTTTTTGGCTGGGCATGGTGGCTCACGCCTGTGATCCCAGTACTGTGGGAGGCTGAGGCAGGTGGATCACAAGGTCAGGAGATTGAGACCATCCTGGCTAACATGGTGAAACCCTGTCTCTACTAAAAATACAAAACATTGGCCAGGCGCAGTGGCTCAACCCTGTAGTCCCAGCACTTTGGGAGGCCGAGACGGGTGGATCACGACGTCAGGAGATCGAGACCATCCTGGCTAACATGGTGAATCCCCATCTCTACTAAAAAAAATACAAAAAACTAGCGGGGCGAGGTGGCAGGTGCCTGTAGTCCCAGCTACTCGGGAGGCTGAGGCAGAAGAATGGCATAAACCCAGGAGGCGGAGCTTGCAGTGAGCTGAGATCCGGCCACTGCACTCCAGCCTGGGCGAACAAGCAAGACTCCATCTCAAAAAAAAAAACAAACAAACAAACAAAAAATTAGCCAGGCGTGGTGGCAGATGCCTGTAGTACCAACTACTTGGGAGACTGAGGCAGAAGAATGGAGTGAACCCAGGAGGCGGAGCTTGAAGTGAGCTGAGATCACACCACTGCACTCCAGCCTGGGCGACAAGGTGAGACTCCATCTCAAAAATAAATAAATAAATAAAAAATAAATAAATCCTTTTTTTTCAGATTGAAGAACTCCCTTTAGCATTTCTTCTTGGAAGGTCTGGTGTTGATAAAATCTTTCAGCTTTTGTTTGTCTGGGAAAGTCTGTATTTCTCCTTCATGTTTGAAGGATATTTTCACCAGATATGCCATCCTAGGGTAAAAATTTTTCTCCTTCAGCACATTAAATATGTTGTGCCACTCTCTCCTGGCCTGAAACGTTTCCACTGAAAAGTCTGCTGTCAGTGGTATTGGAGCTCCATTTTATGTTGTTTCTTTTCTCTTGCTGCTTTTAGGATCCTTTCTTTCTCTGTCCTTGACTTTGGGGAGTTTGATTATTAAATACCTGGAGCCAAATCTGCTTGGTGTTCTATAGCCTTCTTGTTCTTGAATATTGATATCCTTCTCTAGCTTTGGGAAGTTCTCTGTTGTTATCCTTCTGAATAAACTTTCTACTCCTATCTTTCCCTCTACCTCCTCTTTAAGGTCAGAAACAGACTTTCCCTTTGAGGCTATGTTCTAGATCTTATAGGTGTGCTTCATTCTTTTTCTATTGTATTTTTTTTTTGTATTTTTCTTTCGTTTCCTCTGACTATATATTCAAATAGCCTGTCCTCAAGCTAATTCTTCTGCTTAATCAATTCTGCTATCAAGAGATTCTGATGCATCCCTTAACATGTCCATTGCATTTTTCAACTCCAGAATTTCTGCTTCATTCTTTTTAATTATTTCAATTTTCTTTGTTAAACATATTTGCTAGGATTCTGACTTCCTTCTCTATGTTATTTTGAATTTCTTTGAGTTTCCTCAAATAAGCCAATTTGAATTCTGTCTGAAAGGTCACATATCTCTGTCTCTCCAGGACTGGCTCCTGGTGCCCCATTTAGTCCATTTGGCGAGGTCATGTTTTCCTGGATGATCTTGACACTTGCGGATGTTTGTTGGTGTCTGGCCATTGAAGTGTCAGGTATTTATTGTAGTCTGCGCAGTCTGGGCTTGTTTGTACCTGGCCTTGTTGGGAAGGCTTTTCGGTTTGAAGGGACTTAAGTGTTGTGATCTAAGTTTTTGGTCACTGCAGCTGTACCTGCATTAGGAGGCACCCCAAGCCCAGTAACACTGTGGTTCTTATAAACTTGTAGAGGTCGCCGGGCGTGGTGGCTCAAGCCTGTAATCCCAGCACTTTGGGAGGCCGAGACGGGCGGATCACGAGGTCGGGAGATCGAGACCATCCTGGCTAACACGGTGAAACCCCGTCTCTACTAAAAAAATACAAAAAACTAGCCGGGCGAGGTGGTGGGCGCCTGTAGTCCCAGCTACTCAGGAGGCTGAGGCAGGAGAATGGCGTGAACCCGGGAGGCGGAGCTTGCAGTGAGCTGAGATCCGGCCACTGCACTCCAGCCTGGGCGACAGAGCAAGACTCCGTCTCAAAAAAAAAAAAAAAAAAAAAAACTTGTAGAGGTATCACCTTGGTGGTCTTGGATAAGATCCACAAGAATTCTCTGGATTGCCAGACAGAGACTCTTATTCTTTTCCCTTATTTTCTCCCAAACAGATGGAGTTTCTCTCTTTGTGCTGAGCTCCTTGGAGCTGGGGAAGTGGTAACACAAGCACCCCTGTGGCTACTATCACTGGGTCTGTGCTGGATCAGACCTGAAGCCAGCACACCACTGGGTCTTGCCCAAGGCCTGATGTCATCACTACCTGGCTGCCCCCTATGTTTGCTCAAGGCCCTAGGGCTCTACAATTAGCAGGTAGTAAAGTCAGCCAGTCAGTCTCATGTCTTTCTCTTCAAGGCAGTGAGTTCCCCTAGACTCTGGCTGGGTCTTGAGGTGCTATCCAGGAGCCAGGGCCTGGAGTCGAAAACCTTAGAAATTTACCTGACACTCTATTCTACTGTGGCTAAAACCACAAGACAAAGTTTTCCCCCTCTTTCCCCCTCCCTTTCCCCAGGCAGAGGAGTCTCTCCCCATGTCTACCCCCACCACAGGCCCACAGGGAGTACTCTCAGTGTACCACTGATGTTCAGTGAAGGCCCAAGGGCCATTTAGTTAGCTTCCGGTGAATGCTGCCAAGCCTGGGATCCACCCTTCAGGACAGCGGGCTCCCCTCTGACCCAGCGTATGTCCAGAGGTGCCATCTAAGAGCCAAGGCCTGGAAGTGAGGACCCAAAAATCCCACATGGTGCTCTCCCCCACTGTGACCGAGCTGGTGTCTAAGCTGCAAGCTTCCCTCTCCTTTTCTCAAGCAAAAGGAGTCCCTTATTGTAGCCACCACAGCTTTGAATATGCAGGTCACACCTGAAGCCAGCATGTCTCAAGTCTCACACAAGGTCCATGGTGTGTATTATCTGGTTACTGCTACTGATTATTCAGGGCCCAAGGGCTCTTTGGTCAGCAGGTGATGAATCCTGCCAGGACTGGGTCCTTTCCTTCAAAGCAGTGAGTTTCTTTCCAGCCCATGGTGTGTCTAGAAATGTCATCTGGGAGGTGGGGCCTCACGGCTCTGTCCTGTGCCCTATCCTACTGAGGCTAAGCTTACATCCAGGTTACAAAAACAAAGTTCTCTTTATTTTTCCCTCTCATCTCTTCAAGTGGAAGGAAGGGGTCTCTTCTGGAGCTGCAGGCTGTGCTGCCTGGGGTTGGGGGAGGAGTGATGCAAGCACTCCCTTAGCTGCCCTGGCTGCCGTCTCACTAGGCTGAGTGTCCTCCAGGCCCACTGGCTCTAAGCCCAGCACAGCACTAGGACTTGCATAGGAGTTGGAGTCTTTGTGGACTCCTGAAAAAAAGAACAAGAAAATACTGGTCAGGTATTTTGTAGAATGTCCCTTAAGTTGGGTGTATCTGATGTTTTCTCATGACTAGCCTGGGATTATGGATTTTTAAAAAATTAAGTCTGAACAGATTTTTGAGAAGAAAACCAGAGCGGTGACATGCCTTTCCCATGTCATCGTGTCAAGATGTATTTGAAAATCGATGTGACTTTTTACAGTGATGTTAACCTTGCTCACTTGGTTAAGATGTTGTCTCCATGTAAAGTTATCAGTTTTTCTTTTTTCCTACACTATTCATTAGAAAACAGTCATTCAGTCAAGCCACACTCAAAAAGAGAGGAATTAGATTCAATTTCCGGGCCGGGTGCGGTGGCTCACACCTGTAATCCCAGCACTTTGGGAGGCTGAACCGGGCAGATCACTTGAGGTCAGAAGTTCAAGACCAGCCTGGCCAACATGGTGAAACCCGATCTCTACTAAAAATTAAAAAATTAGCCGGCGTGGTGTCATGTTCCTGTAATCCCAGCTACTTGGGAGGCTGAGGCACAAGAATTGCTTGAACTTGGGAGGCAGAGGTTGCAGTGAGCCAAGATCGTACCACTGCACTCCAGCCTGGGTGACAGAATGAGACTCCATCTCAAAAACCAAAACAAAAGAGATTCCACTGCCTGAGAGAAGAATATCAAAGAATGTGTGCAATCATTAATAAGTCCATAGGGAGGAGGCCTTTTGAGGCTCTGCAGAAATCCTGCTTCTCTGTGAAGTTTCCCCCACTAATTTTTAGTGTCCATCAGTGGATCTTGACTCCTCGAGGCCTTCTTGTTTTTCTTTGCTGCAGGATTGTCTAATGATCTGTTTCCTGACTACAAAATGCAGCTAAAAGGGAGCTTAGAGATTTAGCCGTCACGGTGGGTTGATAAATAGATTCTCAGCCCTGATGACCATATGAGCTTCTGCTTTGGTTAGGTTTTCTGTTTCTGCATTTCTTGAAGTTTGTCCCTCACAAACCTTCCTGGCCATTGTTCTCTGATCAGTCCGGGTATATGTTGTTGATTGTATTTAGGCTACAGGAAAAGTCTAGGCTAAGAGGCTGCCACTGAAAACATTGATTAATGTCACAAGTCACATGGGAGGCAACTTGTGAAATGACCAGAAAAGCAGGTTTTTAGAAAACATTATGTAGCTGAACTATCTCTATTTTTCTATTACTGTGATATCTCTCTTAGATCACTTTGGACTGAGAACTGATGAGTTCCTGGTAAACAAAATCAGGGTAAGCAGCTGTCCTAGACAGTGAGAGGGGCAGATGCCCCTTGAGTGTTTGTGGTGGGGGGGGGCTGCTGCATTTGGAACAGCCTTTGTAGTCAAATACCCTGTCTATGTTAAGTTTCTGTGTGATACAGTTAGGTATTTCTCCTATGTTTGATTCTTTAATTAAAGACTGTCACTTTCCTTAGACCGGAAAGTTTTTAAAGGAAGAACTAGTTCTATTTTATCATTGTGAGTCTAGCACACAGGCACACAATAGGCACTATATTATATTAACTGAATGAATGAATGACAAGTAACTTGGAGTTAGAAATGTTCATGCTTTTCCTACAGTTTTCTCAACCTCCCCATAACTTCAATCGCAGAAGCAGTCTTGTATTATGGTGATTATATTCTCTAGTACTTATTAGAATAGTGCTATATTTACTTACACAATTAGGTAAGAAGACAGTTGTGGATTAGCCTAAGGACTGAGTTATACTGCAGAAGACAGTTAAGGTTAGATTGAATTGAGGTCTAAACAACTTTAAGGCATATGGGAAAGGTATAGACTGTGGAGTCGGGGATATCTGTATTCAAATCCCAGCCTTACCACTTCTTAGCTATGCATTGTAGAAATTAACTAATCTCAGGCCGGGTGCGGTGACTCAAGCCTGTAATCCCAGCACTTTGGGAGGCCGAGATGGGCGGATCACCAGGTCAGGAGATCGAGACCATCCTGGCTAACACGGTGAAACCCCGTCTCTACTAAGAAATACAAAAAAAAAATAGCCGGGCGAGGGGGCGGGCGCCTGTAGTCCCAGCTACTCGGGAGGCTGAGGCCGGAGAATGGCGTGAACCCGGGAGGCGGAGCTTGCAGTGAGCTGAGATCCGGCCACTGCACTCCAGCCTGGGCTACAGAGCGAGACTCCGTCTCAAAAAAAAAAAAAAAAAAAAAAAAAAAAAAAGAAAGTAATCTCCCTGAGAGTCAGTTTCTCCTCCTGTATAATAGGAATAATAGTATCTTTCTCATAGCATTTATTGTGAGGATTAGGGGAAATTCGTTTTGTTTGTTGTTGTTATTGTTTTTTGCGACAGAGTCTTGCTCTGTCGCCCATGCTGGAGTGCAGCTGCACGAACTTGGCTCACTGCAACCTCTGCCTCCTGGGTGCAATTAATTCTCCTGTCTCAGCCTCCTGAGTAGCTGGGACTACAGGCGCCTACCACCATGCCGCCCAGCTAATTTTTGTGTGTTTTTTTTTAGTAGAGACAGGGTTTCAATATATTGGTCAGGCTGGTCTCGAACTTCTGACCTCAGGTGATCCACCCGCCTCGGCCTCCCAAAGTGCTGGGGTTACAGGTGTGAGCCACCACATCCGGCAGGAAATTTTATATATAGGGACACATAGGTCTAAATATAGTTCATGTAAGCCATACATATGTACTTATATGTGTATATATTTGCATTTTATATCTAATACATATGTATATAGAAATATTCTAATATGTATATATGCATGTCTGCTATGCCTCTACCTCCTTATCTACCTATGTCATGTATCTGCAGTTCCTGGCACATGGTCATTGTATGAGTTAGTATCCATTTTAAGTATTTCAATAGATTTTTTTTTTTTTTAAAGGACTGGGGAAGGGGAGCTTAACAGAAAAACAATTAATAGAAGGAGCTGGTTAAACAGGTGTTAGAGGAGCGAAGAAGCAAAGAAGAAAGTAAAGGCTGGAAGCAGCTACCACTCCCTCGGCCAGGGCACTAAGAGAAGAGGCTGGGGAATTAAAATCCAGAAACTGGAAGGAAAGGCCTGCGGTGCCCAGGGGCCGCCTGGTGCCAGTGCCTGGGCGGGTGGCGGGAGCGGGGAGAGGACACAATGTGGCTGGTTCTGGGAGTGCAAAACAAAACATTAAAAAAAACAGAAACAAAAACGGAGACTGGTACTGACCGCTGCCAGGATGAACGCTGAGCGCAGACACGAATAACCCTGACCGGGCACAGAGGAACCAGCCCCTTCCCTCCCCGCCGGCTTGCGGCTCCCTCTACTGCCCCCTGTCGGCAGAGCCTAGCACGCCGCCAGCAAGCAACGGGAACCGGGTTTTCAGCGTCTGGGACCTGCCCCATCATTACAAAGCCAAGCATGTGTGCGAGCGAGGGGATGGCAAAGAGAGACAACAGCTTAGCGACCTTAGTAACCTAATTTACTCATTCGCCATTGTCACAGCTGCCTGGAATTTCATTGTACAATTATAGCACAATTTATCCATTTTCAAGGCGCTAGATTTTTTTTTTTTTTTCCCCGAGACGGAGTCTCGCTCTGTCGCCCAGGCTGGAGTGCAGTGGCGCCATCTCGGCTCCCTGCAAGCTCCGCCTCCCGGGTTCACGCCATTCTCCTGCCTCAGCCTCCCGAGTAGCTGGGACTACAGGCGCCCGCCACGCCTGGCTAACTTTGTATTTTTAGTAGAGACGGGGTTTCACCGTGTTAGCCAGGATGGTCTCGATCTCCTGACCTCATGATCCACCCGCCTCGGCCTCCCAAAGTGCTGGGATTACAGGCGTGAGCCACCGCGCCCGGCCGCTGCTAGATATTTATGTTGTTTCTGAATTTTTATTTGAAATGATGCTACAATGAACATTCCTTTAATTCTTTTTGGATCATAAAATTTTGGGGAAGAGCTCTCACGACATTCTGCAAAGCAAACAGGAGTTATTAATATATTTTCACCCACTACTGAATGTTTAAATATTCTATAAGTCCAAGTGTGGTAAGTACTATAAGCACACTATTTTCTCCCATTTCATCCTCTTGGCAAGAGAACTCTCCTAGAAAGAAGACTGGCACCTAGCAGAATGCTTTGAATAGAGCAGGTTTCAATAAAGATTTGACATTGATGATGCTGAAGAGATAACCTGGTTAGTAACAAGATGTTGCATAGAGATTCCAAACATTAATTTCTTTCCTTGCCGAACGTAAGCAAACACAAACAGCAGGTGCTAATGGTAAATGTGGTAAAGCGCTCATTTCTCTGAGTTGGTCAATATTTAGCTGAGGCATGTCAGTCAAAAGCCTCCCACAATGTTTCTCCTTCATTAAGCAAGTCATCTCTGACATATTCTGTAATTTTCTGTATATCTTCTTTATTATATGGTTAGTTTTTCTGTTAAAGATCATATGTGGGCTGGGCGTGGTAGCTCACGCCTGTAATCCCAGCACTTTGGGAGGCCAAGGTGGGCGACAGGAGTCCAAGACCAGCTTGGCCAACATGGCGAAACCCCATTTCTACTAAAAATACAAAAATTAGCTGGGAGTGGTGGCAGGTGCCTGTAATCCCAGCTACTCAGGAGAATTGCTTTAACCGGGAGTTAGAGGTTGCAGTGAGCCTAGATGGTGCCACTGCACTCCAGCTTGGGTGACAGAGTGAGACTTTGTCTCAAAATAAATAAATAAATAAATAAAGAGAAAGGAAAGGAAGACAAAGGAAGGAAGAGAGAGTGAGATAAAGAAAACAAAAGAAAAGAAAAGAAAAAAGAAAAGAAAAGAAAAAAGAAAAAAAGAAAAGAAAGGAAGGAAAGAAAGCGAAAGTCATGCTTGGTGTATGCAAGGCAGATAAAAAAATTTTTGGAAGAGCAAGGCTGCCACCTTGTGGAACATTTGTATTGAATGCTTTCACTGTAAATCAACTGTAATGCTACAAGTGATTTGACAATTCTTGGGCCGGGCGCGGTGGCTCAAGTCTGTAATCCCAGCACTTTGGGAGGCCGAGACGGTCGGATCACGAAGTCAGGAGATCGAGACCATCCTGGCTAACATGGTGAAACCCCGTCTCCACTAAAAAATACAAAAAAACCAGCCCGGGCGACAAAAAAAAAAAGAACTCTTTTAATTTTTCTCGAGTTTTCTCCCTGCATTTCACGGCATCGATGTGGTATTAGTGTCAGTTTGCACTCCAGCTTTTGAAGATATGCAATTTCCATTAAAGAAAACTTAGTGCCTCACTTTTTCTCTGCTGCCTTCGTCTACGGATCTGTGTGCTTATCTGCATCGAACTCTGACTTTGAAGAGTCTGCCTTGTCCTCCCTCAGAAACATCAGGAAAATGTCTTTAAAAGTCCATTAACTGCTACAATTTAGAATTAAATACCTGTCATTTCCAAGGCAGAGGTGAGAACATGTGAAGTTGAACAGATCACAGGGTATGCCCACTGGGGTCAGGAGTGCGTCCTCTGAGCATGGAAACTTCTCTCCCTAACTGGCTCGAGTTGGGTTCAGCTGTTCAACATGTGCACTTGATGTTGGATCTTCTTTGGCACGATGTTGGCAGAGACGTTGGAATCTAGAGAACTGTTTAAGGCACGAGCCCGGCAACGTGGGCACTACTTTTTCTTCTTCTTGTTCCTTGCTTATGTATCACTGGGACAGAGGTGAGGGGTGGCAGGAATATCACTTATGGGATCAGAAAATGAAAACCCAGGACTCAAAAGGCTGGTAGCTGAGGGTCTAGAAGATTCCTCTCTGCTTACTTAAATCCCTACTGTCTTACCTCTTGGCCCATAATAAAAGGAAAACATGCCCCAGGCAGAGAAAAGGCAAAATATTATGAATTGAATTAAAACCATGTACATAGCTCTTAATGTATTGCATGCTGTCAAATGTATTGGCTATGAAGGGATAAGTATGTCGATTTCTTGGAGCCAGGTAGACAATTTGAAAGTTCTCTTGGTTGACCATGGTGGCTCATGTCTGTAATCCCACCCAGCACTTTGGGAGGCTGAGGTGGGTGGGTCACTTGAGGCCAGGAGTTTGAGACCAACTTGGCCAACATGGCAAAACCCCGCCTCTTCTACAAATGCAAAAATTAGCTGGGCGTGGTGGTTGGTGCCTGTAGTCCCAGCTACTTGGGAGGCTGAGGCATGAGATTCGCTTGAACCTGGGAGGCAGAGGTTGCAGTTAGCCGAGATCACATCACGGCACACTCCAGTCTGGGCAAGACTGTCTAAAAAAAAAAAAAAAAAAAAAAAAAAAAAAAAAAAAAAGGTTCTCCTGACACTTATTTGTGACTTTCACCCTGATCCTCTAGTGTTTGAGTATAATTTGCCCTGCAGTCCCCTGGAGTCTCCTAAACTGGTCTTAGCCTATAGAATTGCACAGCTTAGAACAATCCACTGTGTCCGCCAGCACCCTTGCTGCCTTCTGGGAGTAGTCACGTCCATCTTTTAGAAAACGTTCCTTCCTTGCTACCCTCCAACAGTGCGGGGGCATGGCAGCTGCCATGTTGGTATAGACCCTGCCCTCCTGCTGCAGTGGATTGGTCTGGAATAGAACCTGATTCAGACAGGGCAGCCAATCAGCCCCTTTCCCAGGGATTTTTGACTCTTAGGGAGAGCAGAGTTAGAATTTCTCTGCTGTACATGCAGTGAAAGAGAATGAAATTGCCACCCAAACAGAAGAAAAGCCTGGTGAGAGTTCTGAGGGCCTCAGGTCCTCAGATGGAGTTTTCCTACATCCCAGCTGCTCCCCTGACCTCCCCAGGTTTGACCCTGTGACGCTCCTGTAGACCCTTCCTATCAACTCCTCTTTTGTCTAACCCATTTCGAGATGGCTTTCTGTTGTTTCTGTCCAAGAGTCCTACTGATTACATACGGAGAAACCTGTATCAAGGTCCCAGCTTGGCCAGGAAAGACTGGAGTACCAAAGAGTATTCCTTCCCTGTAAGCAGATGATACGGAAACCAGATTATCAGAAGGTTGCTTGGAGACCATAAAATCAGAACAAGGTGTACTACCATAATAATGTCATTAACAGCAACAGGCCCTGCTAATCTAATGTGCTCATCTTTAAATAGAAATAGATCTGTCATGAAAGGAGAATGCTTCGTTGCTAGGGCTCCCTTTATTTGGAAAGCTCTTGGATGACCACTGCATTGCTTGTTTCTGTGGCCTCTTTTCTATGCTTGCATGACTGACTCAATGCTCTTTGTGATTTATTTGTTCATGGATTCAAAAATATTTATTGGACATCTACTCTATGACAGGTGTTGTTTCAAGGTTCAAGAACACAATGGTGAATAAAGAAAAATTCCTGCTGCTATAGTCCCAGCTACTCGTGAAGCTGAGCCAGGAGGATTGCTTGAGCCCAGGAGGTCTGGACTAGCCTGGACAACGTAGTGAGATCCTGTCTCTAAAAAGGAAAAAAAAAATCCCTGCTTTTATGGAACTTACACTCTAATAGGATAAGCAGATATAAACATATACACATATATGTGTATATACACACTTTAAGTTGATGATCAAGTTCTAGTAAGAAAACAACATAGGGAAAGAGGGTGGAGCACAGTGGGGATTGGTTTGTCACGGTCTTTTTTTTTTTTCTCCTTCCAGTTTATTTATTTTTCTCTCTAAGACCAGTTTACAGTCTATCAGCAGTGTGTGAGCACCTGTTTCACCACATAGACAAACCCCTCCAAGACTGAGGATATCATTTAGCTTTATATTACTGTCAGGTACTAAACATAGTTTTGTACATAATTTGCATTTTGTTTCTCCTGAGGTTCACTGTTTTCCATGGGTCAACAATAAATATGTTAGGACACATTTATCCAAGATGAGGCATTTGTCTCCTGGTGAGACATCTTGGTGTAATGCTGACTCTGGGGACGCTTGGCTGTTGACTGAGAGGTGGCTATCTATGTGTGGAGTGGAGGAGTCCTGGCCTTGGATTGAGGAGAACAAGGTCAACTTCCCACCTCACTGGTTTCTGGCTTTTGTGACCTTGGACAAGTTTAGCTTTATATCTCCTAGTGTTAGTTTTCTTGTCTGTAAGTGTTGCCTTCTCACTGTGAGCTCACATAGCCTTTCCTCAGTATGTGTGCAGAGCTCTCTCTCTTCCTTGTTTTTTTTTTAAATAAATTATTTAATTTGGAGGACCAAGTGCAGAATCTTCCTCTTCTTATAAGGCCACCAATCCTATCCAATTAGGAACTCATTCTAATGACCTCATTTAACCTTAATTACCTCTTACAAGTCCTGTCTAGGAATACAGTCATATTGGGGTTTTGGGCTTCAGTATACGAATTTGGGGGCATGGGGAGACAATTCAATCCATGGTAAACACTTTCTCAAAGAGTAGAAACAATGTTTATAAGAGACAATGTAGGTAAAAGTAGTTTCAGTTACATGCAGCTAAATGCAGTTTATTATCCCTTTACAGTCCTCTGCAGAAGAGTTACCTAATAAATATTATTTATTTGGCCTCAACCTAAGGTATTATTCTTTATATAGTGCCTTCCCACGAAATGATTAAAATCATGTTTATCATTTTGCAGCACAGTTTATTTCTTATAGGGTCATGGCTAAAAAAAAAAACATGGGAAAATGACCTCACTAATAGAGTCATTAATTAAAATAAGGAAATGTAATTTCAAATTTTTTTCTTTTTGGCAGCCTATTAGGTTAACAATGCTTTTAAAAATTTATTGTAAATATGAGTGTTATAAAACAGGAATTTCCATATTAATTTGGGATTATACATTGGCATGATCCTGAATAGCAATTTGGCAATGTGTATGTTAAGGACCTTAGAAAATGTTTTTCACTTTTGATTTAGTATTTCCACTTCATGTAGTCTATCCTTAGGAAATATTTGAACAAAGGTTTATGTACAAAGATGTGTGAGCTGTATGATCTATAATGCATAGAAATGGGAATCAATTGAAATAGTCAATGATGAAGAACTAATTACATATCAATATATTCATAAATTATGCATCCATTAAAATTGTTTCTAAGCATAGTTATCTAAATATATATCACATGACACCCAAATTTATTTTACATATATGAGATACATAATGTGAGATATATGTATACATGAATATGAATATACATGATATACATATAAAAATAATAGGTGATACAGGAGTTATTTTTTGTCTTTTTATAAATTTCTATGAAGAACATTTTAATTGTTTTATGCCCAGAAAAAAACGAGCTAATTTTTCTTAGCCAGGTGTATACTGGTCCTTCCTTGTTTAAAATACATCCGTTTATCTTCTTCTAGGATCACTCATTTTCATTGGTTTATTTGTAAGATGAAGCACTGTCCAGCAGTGACGACTGTTGGAAAATATATGTCTAAAGGCTGTTGTCTCCTCTTGGCAAGTTTACTCGGAGCTGGTGTACTTGGTGATGGCCTTGGTGCTCTCGGACACAGCGTGGTTGGCCAGCTCGCCGGGCAGCAGCAGGCACACAGCCGACTGGATCTCCCTGGAGGTGACGATCGAGCGCTTGTTGTAATGCGCCAGGCGGGAAGCCTCGCCCGTGATGCGCTCAACGATGTCACTAACGAATGGCCTTGGAAGAGATGTGGCTGTCGGGGTGAACCTGCTTCGATACCTTGTACACATACACAGAGTAGCTCTCCTTGCAGCTGCGCTTGTGCTTCTTGCCATCCTTCTGCGCCTTGGTCACCGCCTTCTTGGACCCCTTCTTCAGGGAGGGAGCGGACTTGGCTGGCTCAGGCCTCTTGAAACACCAGAAGTGTGTCCGTGATGGTCTTTTTCATTAAGGATAACTGAGTAAAGACCTGAATGATGCAGAGGGGTGAGTCCTGTGAAAGACCCAGAGTTGGAAGATTATAGGCCAGGTGAATAGCAAGGCAAAGACTTTGAGGCAGGAGAGAGCTTGAGGGGTTCCAGGGGAAACAAGATGGCCATAGTGGTTGAACAAGAAGGGGAAGGAGAGAAGGTGAGGTTGGGAGAATCACGGGCAGGGGCAGGAAGAACCTTGAGACCTTGGTGATGGTTTGTATTTTATTATTATGGGAACCTTTGAAAATAACTTAAATAAGTTATTTACTGTTTTGGTGGTTGCCCTCGAGTTTGCAATATAAATTTAAAACTAACCCATGTCTTGTCTTTTGTTTTTTTTTTTTTGGTGAGGGTGGGTGGGTGGGGACAGGGTTTCTGTCACCCAGGCTGGAGTGCAGTACTGCAATCACAGCTCACTGCAGCCTTAAACTCCTGGGCTCAAGCGATCCTCCTGCCTCAGCCTCTTGGGTGACTAGGGCTGTAGGTATGCATCACCATGCCTGGCTACTTTATTTTAATTTTTTGTAGAGATGGGGGTTCATGGCCTCCTTCAAATAACACTATACCACTTCAAGGGTATACAGCTACTTTATAATTCTCTTTCTTTTCTTTTCTGTCTCTTTTTCTTTTCTTTTCTTTTTTTGTTTTTTTTGAGACTCTGGCTCTGTCACCCAGGCTGGAGAGAAGTGGTTTGATCTCAGCTCACTGCAACTATTCAATGTAATTTATTCTTAAGCTTGTTCCCCTAGAGGTTATTTCTCTCCCCTCTGGCTTTTTTCAAGAGTTGCCCATTGTCTTGGATTTTCTGAAGCTTGAATATAATATGCCTGAGCATAGATTTTATGGTATTTATTCTGTTTGGTGTTCTCTGAGCTTCCTGGATCTGTGGTTTGGTGTTTACCATTAATTTAATAGGCTGGTCTCGAACTCCCAGCCTTAACTGATCTGTCCACCGCGGCCTCCCAAGTGCTAGGATTAGAGGCATGAACCATCGCACCTGGTCTTTTATTCCTTTATTATTATTTTTTTAGAGATTGGCTCTTGCTATATTGCCCTCGCTAAGGTGCAGTGGCTATCACAGGTACTATCAAAGCATACTGCAGCCTTGAATGCCAAGGCTCAAGGGACCATCCCACATCAGCCTCCTGGGTAGCTGGGACTATAGGTTCATACACCAAGCATGGCTTCCTGTAGAGTTTTGTTGTTGTTTGCTTTGTTTCTTTCTGAGACGGAGTTTCACTCTGGCACCAAGGCTGGAGTGCAGTGGTGTGATCTCAGCTCACTGCAACATCTACCTCATGGGTTCAAGAGATTTTCCTGCCTCGGCCTCCTGAGTAGCTGGGATTACAGGCTATAAGCCATCACGCCCAGCTAATTTCTGTATTTTTAGTAGAGACGGGGTGTTTCCCCATGTTGGCCAGGCTGGTCTTGAACTCCTGACCTCAAGTGATACTCCTGCCTCAGCTGCCCAAAGTGCTGGGATTACAGGTGTGAGCTACCATGTTGGGGTCTTCTGGATTTTTTTTTTTTCTTTTTTTGAGACAGAGTGTCGCTCTTGTTGCCCAGGCTGGAGTGCAATGGCACAATCTCTGCTAACCGCAACCTCCGCCTCCCGGGTTCAAACGATTCTTCTGCCTCATCCTCCCAAATAGCTGGGATTACAGGCATGTGCCACCACGCCTGGCTAATTTTGTACTTTCAGTAGAGACAAGGTTTCTCCATGTTGGTCAGGCTGGTCTTGAACTCCCCACCTCAGGTGATCCACCCGCCTTGGCCTCCCAAAATTCTGGGATTACAAGCGTGAGCCACTGCACCCAGCCTGGAGTTTTTAACTCTCAAACTTCTCCATAAGGAGCCTTTGTCAATACATTAAACCACAGTTTAGGTTTTATTTATTTCTTTCCTCCTATCTTTGGATTTCATTTCCTCTTTTTTTGGTTCCTTAAGGTGTAAAGTTAAGTTGTTAATTTGAGATTATTGTTCTTTTTAAATGTAAACATTTACAGCTATTTCTCTCTTAAGGCTGGGTGCGGTGGCTCAGGGAGAGCCTTGGGAGGCCAAGGCGGGTGGATCACCTGAGGTCAGGAGTTCGAGACTAGCCTGGCCAACATGGTGAAATCCCGTCTCTACTAAAAATACAAAAATTAGCCAGGCGTGGTGGCAGGCGACTGTAATCCCAGCTACTCAGGAGGCTGAGGCAGGAGAATTGCTTGAACCTGGGAGGCAGAGGTTGCAGTGAGCCAAGATCGTGCATTGCACTCCAGCCTGGGGGACAAGAGTGAGACTTTGTCTCAAAAAAAAAAAAAAAAAAAAAAAAAAAAAAAAAAAAAAATTCCCTCTTAGCACTGCTTTCACTGCATCTCATAGTTTTGCTGTTGTGTTTTCATTTTTATTTGTCTCAATAAATATGTTCTCACTTCCCTTTTCTTTGAGGCATAGGTTGTGTTGTTAATTTCCACATATTTGTGGCCCAGTGGTTTTTATTTTTTTATTTTATTTTATTTTTTTTGAGACGGAGTCTCACTCTGCTGCCCAGGCTAGAGTGCAGTGGCTGGATCTCAGCTCACTGCAAGCTCCGCCTCCCGGGTTTACGCCATTCTCCTGCCTCAGCCTCCCGAGTAGCTGGGACTACAGGCGCCCGCCACGTCACCCGGCTAGTTTTTTGTATTTTTTTTAGTAGAGACGGGGTTTCACCGTGTTAGCCAGGATGGTCTCGATCTCCCGACCTCGTGATCCGCCCGTCTCGGCCTCCCAAAGTGCTGGGATTACAGGCTTGAGCCACCGCGCCCGGCCCGGCCCAGTGGTTTTTATAATACTAATGAAGTTACCTTTAGTAGTATTTTTTTTTCTTCTGTCTTTGAATTACTGTCTACTGTCCTTTCATTTCAGCCTGAAGCACTCCCTTTAGCATTTCTTGTAGGGTAGATACTGGTAATAAGATCAGTCTTTTAAATCTGGATATATCTTAATTTCTCCTTCATTTTTGAAGGATAGTTTTGCTGTATATAGAGTTCTTGGCTGACAGTCTTTTTCTTTCAAGACTTTAAATATGTCATCCAGTGCCTTTTGGCCTCCATGGTTTCTGGTGGGAGATCAACTGTCATTCTTATTGAAGGTCTCATACATGCATGAGCCATTTTTTTTTTTTTTTTTTTTGACACGGAGTCTCACTCTGTCACCCAGGCTGGAGTGCAGTGGTGTGATCTTGGCTCACTGCAAGTTCTGCCTCCCAGGTTCTGGCCATTCTCCTGCCTCAGCCTCCCAAGCAGCTGGGACTACAGGCGCCTGCCACCACGCCTGGCTAATTTTTTGTCAGTAGAGACGGGGTTTCACTGTGTTAGCCAGGATGGTCTCAATCCCCTGACCTCATGATCTGCCTGCCTTGGCCTCCCAAAGTGCTGGGATTACAGGTGTGAGCCACCACACCTGGCCACATGAGTCACTTCTATTTGATGCTTTCAAAATTATCTTTTTGTCTATGGGAGTTGATAATTTGAGTATATGTCTCAGTGTGGATCTCTTCGAAGTTTTCCTGCTTGGAGTTCATTGAGCTTCTTAGACGTATACATTCATATTTTTAATCAGATTTGGGAATTTGACAGCTATTATTTCTTCAAATTTTTTGCTGCTCCTTTCTCTATGTCTTCTCCTTCTGGGATTCCTATAATGTGTATTTGGTACGCTTGATGAGGTCCCATAGGTTCCTCATGCTCTCTTCATTTTTCTTCACTTTCTTTCTTTTCCTTAGACTGGGTAATTTTCAATGTCTTATCTTCAATTTTGCCAGTCCTGTCTTTCTCCTTGTTCAAACTTGCTGCTGAATCCCTTTATTGCATTTTTCATTTCAGTTATTGCAGATTTCAGCTCCAGAATTTGTTTGGCTCCTTTTTATAATTTCTGTCTCTTTATATTTTCATTTTGTTCAGACATTGTTTTTCTGATTTCTATTAGTGTTTATTCATGGTTTCCTTTAGAAAACATATTGAACATACTTACAACAATTGATTTAACATCTTTGACTAATAATTCCAAAGTCTGGTCTTCTTTAGGTATGGTTTCTGTGAAATTCTTCATATCCTGTGAATGGATCATATTTTCCTGTTGCTTTACATGTTTTATAATTTTTTTGTTGAGAACTGGTTATTCTGAGCATTATATTGTACTAACTCTGGAATGTAACTCTACTCCTCAGGGATTGCTTGTTTTTGCTTGTTGTGGGCTGCACCCATTCCTATTTGTGCCTTTTCCAAACAATTTTTGCAAAGTGTATCTTCCTTGTTGTGTGTGGCCACTGAGGTTTCTTTTCCATTGTCTCTACAGTTGGCAAGGGATGAGAGTATTTACAATTTTTTAAAGTAGTTTTAAAAACACATGTAAAATAAAAAGCACCTCAGTATTTTTTATATCTATGTAAATATTTTATTCTGCTTCCAGATAGAACATTGAAATTTACATGTTATTTTAAAGACAATAAACAGCTAAGCTACTGACATAAAATACACAATAAATTTATGAGATATATAAGGTACAGATGAAAAAAATCTCAAATAAGTTTTTAACTTCATTTAGCATATTAGGAACATGAGGATGTCTGGAATTGATGCTGGTCTTGGTCTCAAGTACTTTTTCCCGTATGTATTTGTTTTATCCTTCCAGAAAGCATATCATTATTAGAGTGTCCAAGAAATCAGTGAATCACTAAGCTTTCCATCTTACCGAAGCACAAAACACCATTTCAAATCTAGGCCTTTTGACAAAATCCAGTATCTATTTTTTTTTTTTTTTTTTGAGACGGAGTCTTGCTCTGTTGACCGGGCTGGAGTGCAGTGGCCGAATCTCAGCTCACTGCAAGCTCCGCCTCCCAGGTTTACGCCATTCTCCTGCCTCAGCCTCCCGAGTAGCTGGGACTACAGGTGCCCGCCACCTCGTCCGGCTAGTTTTTTGTATTTTTTAGTAGAGACGGGGTTTCACCGTGTTAGCCAGGATGGTCTCGATCTCCTGACCTCGTGATCCGCCCGTCTCGGCCTCCCAAAGTGCTGGGATTACAGGTTTGAGCCACCGCGCCCGGCCCCAGTATCTATTTTTATACTTTTCTTTCTACCAAGTTCTTTAATAAAATTATGAATCAGAAAGCAAGTACAAGACATGTTTATATCACAAAGAATATCAATGAAGACTTAGGAAGATAAATAGCTAGTACTTCTAAAATATCACAAATTTTGACATTTGGAACAATATAATTGCCATACTATTATATCTTTTATTAAAAAAGACCTTTTCCGGCTTGTTTCCAGACTTCTTTTACTCCTTTAATGCTTTCTTTCTTCACACACTTCCAGTATTCTTGTATACTCTGATGTTGTGGCACCTGTTAACCGAAAGTAAAAATCAAGGGGTCATTATCTTCAAGGTTAAACATGATTTCATGTATACTTTACGTTACTGTTTATTTCCTTCGCACATTCCTCCAAAAGTAGTTGAGGATGAATTATGTTGTAAAAGATGATCACAACAGAATTGTAAAATGAGGGTGAAAGACAAAAAGTGAATGTGACTACGCCTAAGGTAACTAGGGAGTAGAACCAGACTCAGCACACATTAATGGAGTTTCTTCTCTAAGAGGGTAATGAAGACTTTGGGCCATCTTCTCTCACATACTAGCTTTAAAATTTAATTATAATGTTTTCCTTTTATAATGTTTTATAATCTTTCCCTTTTTTTCTGGTGAACTTTATTTAGCTATGTGGAATACAATTATAAGCCTAAAGCTTTAATATTGGCTAAAATAAAAAAATATATAGGTCACAAAATATTTGATGAAAAGCTTCAAGAAATAATCTAATTCATGTAAGTATTTTGTTAGCTAAAAATACATGTGGATTACTACTTCTCTCAACAAAATGAAAAGGTAAAGGTTTGGAAATACTTGGATCTGGGTGACCACAGGAGCACAGCATTGATGAAAATTAGCCAAGTGGAAGCAAAATTCTACTCCAGATTATATATGTTCTTTTTCCTATGACGGATTTACAGCTTTTCTTTTTAATGTCTTCTGAGAAAGGGCAAAGAGACTCCCAAGTACACTCAATTGTGAACTGTAAAGACTGGCTTAATTTCCAGGAATACATTTATGGGGTGTTGGGTAACTGATAAGCTTATAAAATATTAATATGTTTGCTAATGAAAATCATATTAATTATTTTTCCCTGTTATGTTTGTTGCAGGAAATGGAATTGCTTTTCTAAGTTGTAAATAGCTTTATTTTCATGAATAGTACCATATTCTCTCTCTCTCTCTCTCTCTCTCCTTCCTTTCTTCTTGCCTACCTATCAACCATGTAGATTCTCTTTGGACCCTAGTCTTCCCCTGGACGACTTCTTTGCTGAGAGTGCTTCTAGCACATTCTAATCTGAACAAAAATCTGAATTTGTTTTGTCCCACGAGTACAGACTCACATGTGACTTTGAGTGAATAATGCTAATAGTGAAATTTACTTCATAATCTCAGCCACTATACTAAGTATTTTACATTAAATTCTCACAATAATGCTTTCTGGTACATTAGTTTCCTCATGGTATGGATAAAGAATCTGAGACTAAAAAAAATTAAGTGGCTTTGCAAGATTAGGCAGTTAATAAACAGTAGAGCTGGGATTTGAATTTACATATATCTAATTACAAATTATATGTAGTTAGTCAAATCCTAGGCTATGATTTTTCCCCCTCTTTTTTTTTTGTAGAAACAGAGTCTTGTGATGCTACCCAAGCTGGTCTCGAACTCTTGGCCTCAAGTGATCCACCCGGCTCAGCCTCCCACAATGTGCTGGGATTACAGATGTCAGCCACCATGTCCAGCTAGACTACATTTCTGAATAGTAATTTCCTTTTTTAAAAATTGTTTTTTTTTTTTTTTCCAGAGACAAGGGCTTGCTCTGTTGCACAGGCTAGAGTGCAGTAGTGTAATCATAGCTCATGGTAACTTCAAATTGTGATTTCTTATTACATTCAGATTATTTTTTAAAAAGCAAAGATGTTTAATCTCATACATAAAATATATTTCTGTATTTCAATTACAGCTTATAATCTTTTTGTAAGTGATGAAAACTCCATTTAAAGACTGTACAAGTGCCAAAATTCTAGGTTTAATATCATTCAGTTAATGATATATAATATAAACATCATGTAAAAAAATCTGTTACCCATAAACCTCGATGCATTCTGTTTTTTAACACCCCAAGAAACTCTTCATGACTAAGACATTCATCACCGTCCAAATCAAAGATCTTGAAGACGGTGTCCAAAATATTGTTTGAGAGTTCTTGTCCTGTTGCTACTTTCACAGCTCTCTTAAACTCGGCTAAAAAACAAACACATATAAAACAACTTATCAACTATGTGAAATAGTCTAAGTGAAATTAATCTAAATTTTCATTATTTGAGAAGTAAAAGCAAATCCAAATTTTTATTATTTGGGAAGTAAAACAAAAACAAAAATACCCATGAAGAAAATATTCAAATCATAAGTTGAGGAATGTCATGAGAGTCACTGCATCATAAGTGAGCTATTTTAATTTAATCAGTGCTCTAGACATATATTTAAATATTTCTTCCTTCTTTTTTTTTTTTTTTTTTTTTTGAGATGAAGTCTTGCCCATTGCCCAGGTTGGAGTGCAATGGTGCGATCTTGGTTCACTGCAACCTCTGTCTCCTGAGTTCAAGCGATTCTCATGCCTCAGCCTCCCGAGTAGCTGGGATTACAGGCGCCCACCACCACGCCTGGCTAATTTTTGTATTTTTAGTAGAGATGGGGTTTCACCATGTTGGCCAGGCTGATCTTGAACTCCTGACCTTGTGATCTGCCCGCCTCGGCCTCCCAAACTGCTGGGATTACAGGCATGAGCCACCACGCCCGGCCTTCTTTTTAGGAGAATGAGAAAATAAAAGTATAGAAAGTAACCATTAAATTGGAGTACTGGTATTCTAAATCTAGAATAACCAAACTGAATTAAAAGGCCAATCAATTATTTTTACTTATAATTTCTTCCTTGATTGGTAGCATTTAGTTGAAGAATATACTAAAACTGTTTATAGATGATAAAAATCAAATAGTTTTTCATATAACTTACCTAGTCTGACAGGACGATGAGCTAAACTGAACATCTGCATGGCAATAGCAAAGTCTTCCAACTGGGTCGTAAAATGGCAAAATGACTTGAATTCATCCAAACTAATGCTCTAATAAAGTAAGAGTTTTTATTACAATTTTGTAAATACATCAAATAATGTTATAAATGTTAACTGTGAACCTTCTTTTCTACTGTGAAGACTAGCGTCGTTCTAAGAGGAAGAGACAACAGGGCTTTCTGTCCCTTTCTCTCTGTGTGCAGAAAGAAATGGCCACACAAAGGGCACGGTGAGAAGGCGACATGTGCAGGCTGGGCAAGAGGCCTCATTAGAAACTGGCCCTGCTGGTGCCTTGATCTTGGACTCCTGGCCTCCAGAACTGTGAGAAATACATTTATTGTATAAGTTGCCTAGCCTGTGGTGTTTTGGGGTGGCAGCTTGAAGAGACTACCATGCTCTGTTAAGTGGTCCACTTCTGCTAAGTTTTATTAGTGGACACAGCACTAAGAGCACTGGGTTTTGGAGTTAGATGGACTTAGGCTGAAATTCTGGTTCTGCCCTTTATAACATGTATGACCTTAGCCTCTCTAAGTCTTAGGTAAGTAACACTTCAGGGGTTATGTAGTTTGCCCAAGGTCTACTAACTGGAACGATCAGGATCTCAACCTTGGTCCATCTGACTTCAAAATCAGCGCACTTACAAATAAAACAAATGGGGCGTGCACAGTGGCTCAAGCCTGTAATCCCAGCACTTTGGGAGGCTGAGGTGGGCGGATCACGAGGTCAGGAGATGGAGACCATCCTAGCTAACACAGTGAAACCCCTTCTCTACTAAAAATACAAAAACAAAGAAATTAGCCGGGTGTGGTGGTGGGCGCCTGTAGTTCCAGCTACTCGGGAGGCTAAGGCGGGAGAATGGCATGAACCCGGGAGGCAGAGCTTGTAGTGAGCTGAGATCATGCCACAGCACTCCAGCCTGGGTGGCAGAGTGAGACCCCGTCTCAAAAAATAAATAAATAAGTAAATAAATAAATAAAAGTAAAACAAATGGGCTGGGTGCGGTGGCTCATGCCTGTAATCCCAGCACTTTGGGAAGCCAAGGCAGGAGGATCACCTGAGGTCAGCAGTTCGAGACCAGTCTGGCCAACATGGTGAAACCCCGTCTCTCCTAAAAATACGAAAAAAAAAAAAAAAATTAGCTGGGTGTGGTGGTGAACGCCTGTAGTCCCAGCTACTTGGGAGCCTGAGGCAGGAGAATCACTTAAACCCATGAGGCGGAGGCTACAGTGAGCCAAGATTGCACCACTGCACTCCAGCCTGGGTGACAGAGTGAGACTCCGTCTAAAAACGAACAAATAAAAAAGTTAAAAGAAAACTCAGTTTCTTCTATTAAAAAATAAAAGCCAGGTACGGTGGCTCCTGACTGTAATCACAGCACTTTGGAAGGCTGAGGTGGCCGGAGACCAGACTGGGCAACATGGTGAAACTGCCATCTCTATAAAATTATCCAGGCATGGTGGCATGTGCCTATGGTCCCAGCTACTGAGAAGGCTTAGGCAGAAGGATCCCCTGAGCACAGGAGTTTGAGGTTATAGTGAGCTAATCACACCATTGCACTTCAGCTTGCGCAACAGAGCAAGACCCTGTCTCAAAAAAACACAAAAAAACAAAACAAAAAAACAAAAAACAACACAAAAGTAAACAAAGTATGAAAATTCTCTAAAGTTTTTATTTTGTTTTTGAGATACTGTTTCACTCTGCCCCCGCAGGCTGGAGTCAGATCACAGCTCACTGCAACCTTGAAATTCTGGGTTCAAGCTATCTTCCTGTCTCAGCCTCCCAAGTAGCTGGGACTACAGGCACACAGCACCACACACAACAAATATTTTTATTTTTAGTAGAGATGAGATTTCTGTTTCTCAGGCTGGTTTCAAACTCCTGGGTTCAAGTGATCCTCCCACCTCAGCCTCAGAAAGTGCAGGGATTACAAGTGTGAGACATTGTGTCCAGCCCAAAATTCTTTTTTTTTTTTTTTTTTTTGAGACGGAGTCTTGCTCTGTCGCCCAGGCTGGAGTGCAGTGGCTGGATCTCAGCTCACTGCAAGCTCCGCCTCCCGGGTTTACACCATTCTCCTGCCTCAGCCTCCCGAGTAGCTGGGAGTACAGGCGCCCGCCACCTCGCCCGGCTAGTTTTTTGTATTTTTTTAGTAGAGACAGCGTTTCACCGGGTTAGCCAGGATGGTCTTGCTCTCCTGACTTCGTGATCCGCCTGTCTCGGCCTCCCAAAGTGCTGGGATTACAGGCTTGAGCCACCGCGCTCGGCCAAAATTCTTTATTTGAAAGTAAATTCGGCCCAGCACGGCGGCTCATGCCTGTAATCTCAGCACTTTGGGAGGCCAAGACGGGTGGATCACGATGTCAGGAAATCGAGACCATCCTGGCTAACATGGTGAAACTCCGTCTCTACTAAAAGTACAAAAAAATTAGCCGGGCGTGGTGGTGCACGCTTGTAGTCCCAGCTACTCGGGAGGCTGAGGCAGAAGAATGGCATGAACCTGGGAGGCAGAGCTGGCAGTGAGCTGAGATCACACCACCACACCCCAGCCTGGGGGACAGACTGAGACTGTCTCAAAAAAAAAAAAAAAAAAAAAAAAAAAGAAAGAAAGAAAGTAAATTCTTCCCTACCGGAAAAAAAAAGTTTCTCTTTGTAGGGATGTTCAGGATCACGCCCTCTGTAATGTGTGGTCTTCACTGGTTTAGAGCTTTTGTGACTTCATGATATTTTTATTTTTAAACATTTCAATAAAGTTTTTGAAAAAGTAGTATGTGCACATGGTTAAAAATTCAAACATGAAGGATAAATGATGAAAAGTTCTTCCACTCTGATTCCCAGTTCCATTCCCCACACATGAGTTACCAATTCCTTGTGTCTCCATCCAGAAATTTCTCTTTTTTTTTGAGACGGAGTCTCACTCTGTCACCCAGGCTGGAGTGCAATGGCGCGATCTTGGCTCACTGCAACCTCTGCCTCCCAGGTTCAAGCAATTCTCCTGTCTCAGTGTCGCGAGTAGTTGGGACTACAGGTGCATGCCACCACGTCTGGCTAATTTTTGTATTTTTAGTAGAGACGGGGTTTCACCATATTGGTCAGGTTGGTCTCAAACTCCTGACCTCAGGTGATTCACTTGCCTCAGCCTCCCAAAGTGCTGGGATTATAGGCGTGAGCCACCACGCCTGGCTAATATTCTATTCTTATTAAAGTGTATACATGTACATACACATCTCCTTGTTTTACACAATGGGAACAATCTCTTCACATATTTCTGTACCTTGCTTTACTTTCTTAACAGTATATTACAAGATGATAGGCAGAGAGGAAAAAAAGAAAAAGAAAAAAACCAGTGTATTTAACAGCACAAATAAAAGAGTGGAGGCCGGGCGCGGTGGCTCAAGCCTGTAATCCCAGCACTTTGGGAGGCCGAGATGGGCGGATCACGAGGTCAGGAGATCGAGACCATCCTGGCTAACACGGTGAAACCCCGTCTCTACTAAGAAATACAAAAAATAGCCGGGCGAGGTGGCAGCGCCTGTAGTCCCAGCTACTCGGGAGGCTGAGGCCGGAGAATGGCGTGAACCCGGGAGGCGGAGCTTGCAGTGAGCTGAGATCCGGCCACTGCACTCCAGCCTGGGCTACAGAGCGAGACTCCGTCTCAAAAAAAAAAAAAAAAAAAAAAAAAGAGTGGTTGCTTCTATCATGACCTCAAAGTAGGCACTGGGTGTAACTTTTCTGATGTCTGCTTTTCTGATAGATGAAAAATAGTATTTTATTAATGTTTGAATTTGTATGTCTTACGGAGTCTTGCTCTGTCACCCAGCCTGGAGTGCAGTGGCGTGATCTTGGCTTACCAGAACCTCTGCCTCCCTGATTCAAGGGATTCTTCTGCCTCAGCCTCCCAAGCAGCTGTGATTACAGGCATGTGCCACAACGCCCCGCTAATTTTTGTATTTTTAGAACAGACGGGGTTTCACCATGTTGGCCAGGCTGGTCTCAAACTCCCGGCCTCCGGTGATCCACCTGCCTGGGCCTCCCAAAGTGCTGGAATTACAGGTGTGAGCCACAGGCCCAGCCTGAATTTGTATATCTTTGTGAATGAAGTAAAACATTTTTCACATGCTTATTAGTCATTTGAGGATTTATCTTATTGTTTCCTGTTTATGTCCTTTGTCCAGATTTCTAATGGGTTGTTAGGTAACTTATTATTGTGGGAGACCATTCTCCATGAGTCTCACATTTCCTTTTTTTTTTTTTCCTTTTTTTTGAGACGGAGTCTTGCTCTGTCGCCCAGGCTGGAGTGCAGTGGTGTGATCTCAGCTCACTGAAAGCTTCACTTCCTGGGTTCATGCCATTCTCCTGCCTCTGCCTCCCGAGTAGCCGGGACTACAGGCACCCGCCATGACGTTCGGCTAATTTTTTGTATTTTTGGTAGAGATGGGGTTTCACCGTGTTAGCCAGGATGGTCTCAATCTCCTGACCTCATGATTTGCCCACCTCGGCCTCCAAAAATGCTGGGATTACAGGTGTGAGTCACCACGCCCAGCTGGGTCTCAAGTTTCTGTACATCTGTAAGAGGCACCAACTGCATTTTTGTTCCAGATTATATCTTCAAGGACTTCACGCCTGTAATCCCAGCACTTTGGGAGGCCGAGGCGGATCACCTGAGGCTGGGAGTTCGAGACCAGCCTGGCCAACACAGTGAAACCCATCTCTACTAAACATACAAAAATTAGCGAGGCAGGGTGGCGTGCTCCTGTAATCCCAGCTACTCGGGAGGCTGAGGCAGGAGAACTGTATAGTGGACAGCACTGTTCCTCAGGAGCGCAGGACAGCTTTGCTGACTGTCCGGTATCATGAATACACAATGCCACCCACTGCAGCAGAGCTCACGAAGGCTTGTTTACTGCCCATAACAAAACATTGAGATCACTAAGATGAGAGTCCTCAACCTGATGTGAATCTGCTGTGTGGGCAGCATCTACCTGGGCCTCTCAGCTTCATGTCCATGGGGCTTGGGAGGCAAGGGGGAACTGACACAAATATGTTGCTCATGTTGTTGCTACATGATGATAACATTCTTTGTGTCTGACTCGATAGTTTTGTATCTTCTGCAAGCATCCATGAAACTGTGCAGGCTAACTCGCAAAGGGATAAAATTTCAGACACTTTACAGTTATTCACATGTTGATTTTCAAGTTCTCATGATATATTAAATAGGGAAAAAATCTCAGGCCATTTTTAAATGTGGACAACACTGCTCCTCAGGAGGAACAGTCCTTGACATCTACCTTTTTTTTTTTGAGACAGAGTCTTACTCTGTTGCCCAGGCGTCATCTTGACTCACTGCAACCTTTGTCTCCCAGGTTCATCCACTTCTCCTGCCTCAGGCTGCTAAGTAGCTGGGACTACAGGTGTGTGGCACCATGGCCGGCTACTTTTTTTTGTATTTTTTGGTAGAGATTGGGTTTCACCATGTTGGCCTGGCTAGTCTCAAACTCCTGACCTCGAGAGGGCCACCTCCTTGGCCTCCCAAAGTGCTGGGATTACAGGAATGATCAACCACGCCCGGTCAATCCCTACTGATTTTTAAAGATCCCATTATAAATTAAGAAAATTGGTCTTTACATATCAGTATCTCCCCCTTCCTCATGTTGATAACTTTTTCTTTTGACTCTGATTATAATTTTTGCGGGGGATGAGGTGAGGCAACAGAATTTTAATTTTTAGGTATTTCATCAAGTTTTCTTTGAAAGGTTTTGGGTTCTGCTTAGAAAGGTATATAACCTAAGATGAAACATTGTTTCCATGTTTTCTTCTACACTTATTCAGTCTGATTTTTTTCTTCAACATTTAATTTTTTGATTCATCCAAAATTTATTTTAGAGTAATGAACAGTATAGAGATTTATGTTCATTTTCTCCCTCAGATGGCCAGTGAATTATCCTAATGCCATTTATTAATAATTATTTTACTCAACTAATTTAAAATACTATTTCATAAATACTAAATTTCCCATATGCTTAAGTCTATTCCTGGAGTCTGTCAAATTCATTGTCAGTAACAAACTGTTTTAGTTACCAAGGTTTGATAATATATTTTAACATGTTGACATTCTTTTCATATAAAGTTTTTTGTTTTTTGACATAGAGTCTCGCACTGTCACCCAGGCTGGAGTGCAGTGGCCTGATCTCGGGTTCATGCCATTCTCCTGCCTCAGCCTCCGAAATAGATGGGACTACAGGCGCCTGCCACCACGCCCGGCTAATTTTTCGTATTTTTAGTAGAGATGTGGTTTCACCATGTTAACCAGGATGGTCTCGATCTCCTGATCTCATGATCCACCTGCCTTGGCCTCCCAAAGTGCTGGTATTACAGGCGTCATCATATAAAGTTTTATAGCTTGTCTAGTTTCTTCCCAATAATTCAATGGTATTTTTATTGAAACCCACAAGTGTTCACCAGTATCTGGCTCTTTTCTGATTCCTGCAGATATGAAAGACTGGAGTTCCTTGCCTCCCTGCATTCAGGCGGGGTTATGTGATTAGTCTGGCCAACTGCCAAGTGTCAGGTGATGTTTCCAGGTCAAAACATTTAGTTGCTGGATTGTGACTCCCTCCTTCTTTTCCTGCCACAGCCTCTGAGCGTGGTACTTCTTCCAGATGATGGAACTCCAAGATGGCACAGCCTCCACACCCAAAATGGGTCTAGACCTCTATGCAGACAGAGACTCCTATCAGCCCACAATGGAAATGTGGCATGACTGAGTAAGAAACTCAGTGTCAGCCAGGGAGATTTCAGGGTTAATTTCTAACTGCAGTAAACTTGGGCTGTTCTAATATAACCATTACACTTATAGACTAACTGAAGACAGAACTGTTGTATTTATTTATTTTTTTATTTTTTATTATTTTTTTTTTTGAGACGGAGTCTCGCTCTGTAGCCCGGGCTGGAGTGCAGTGGCCGGATCTCAGCTCACTGCAAGCTCCGCCTCCCAGGTTTACGCCATTCTCCTGCCTCAGCCTCCCGAGTAGCTGGGACTACAGGCGCCCGCCACCTCGCCCGGCTAGTTTTTTGTATTTTTTTAGTAGAGACGGGGTTTCACGGTGTTCGCCAGGATGGTCTCGATCTCCTGACCTCGTGATCCGCCCGTCTCGGCCTTCCAAAGTGCTGGGATTACAGGCTTGAGCCACCGCGCCCGGCCAGAACTGTTGTATTTATAATTCTAAGACTTTCTATTCAATAATAGGGGATGTCTTATAATTAGATAAGTTTTCTTTTTATATCTATCAAGGCTATTAAGTTTTCTTTTTTTCTTACATTTATTTCTAATTGTTATATATTTATCTTGCAATTATAACTGGGTTCTTCTATTGCATTTTCTTTTTTCTTACAAGAGAAGTAACTTTTTAAAAAGTTATATAAAATACATGTCCACTGCAAACATTTTTTTGGAACAATACATAAAGGTATAAAGAAAGAAAGTAAAAATCATTTGAAACCTCACCGCTGTACATGAATAATTATTAATAGCTTGGCAATCATCATTTCATATATCTCATATTTATATACACACACACATGCATGTCATTACATTTTCTACGTAATTTGTATATAGGAGAGCTGCTGCTTTTTATATATTAGCATCATAACAGGTACTTTATTGAATTCTTATTGTTTCCACAGTTTTTCTACTGGATTCTCTTGGGTTCTCTAGGCATATAATTGCATCATATAAAAACAAAGACAACTACTACCTCCTTTCACATTTTTATACTCTTTTAATTAATCTTGTTAATTTGGACTGGTTAAGATTTCCAGAATGGCCGGGCGCGGTGGCTCACGCCTGTAATCCCAGCACTTTGGGAGGCCGAGGCGGGCGGATCACAAGGTCAGGAGATCGAGACCACGGTGAAACCCCGTCTCTACTAAAAATACAAAAAAAATTAGCCGGGCGCGGTTGTGGGCGCCTGTAGTCCCAGCTACTTGGGAGGCTGAGGCAGGAGAATGGCGTGAACCCGGGAGGCGGAGCTTGCAGTGAGCTGAGATCCGGCCACTGCACTCCAGCCTGGGCGACAGAGCGAGACTCCGTCTCAAAAAAAAAAAAAAAAAAAAAAAAAAAAAAAAGATTTCCAGAATGATATTAAATAATAGTGGTGATACTTGTCTTATTCTTGACTTTACTGGAAATGGAAAACCTGTTAATTGCTAGACTGATTCTGTCTTAGGCAGTAGTTTTCCTTCACAGGAAAAGAGCATGTAGAGAACATTCCTCAAGTTGATTTTATATACCATCGAGAGTAGTACAGTCTTGGTTAATTCAGAAGTTTATTTATGTAAACATGTCTAACTTATTATTTCATCTTTATCACATGCAATAATAAAAGGGTATACCAACCTCTCCTGCTGACAACTTCTCTCTCACATTTTTCCAATAAATATCTTTATTTTCAGTGTTAGTGAAAAAAAGTAGCCACTCTGCAAAGTCTTCTTTTCTCATGAAACTCAAACCTTTAGAAAACTGAAGGAATTCCATTTCTTGAATCTCTGTTTGTAAATTTTCCATAAATCTAAATGTTAAAATACGAAATTAGTAAAGTAACTAGTGGCATTCAACCTTAAATATTGTAAATGGGTCTGCAAAGTACCTTCACTATTACCTACTGGGTGGCGGCCTCCTGATAGTGAGCAGGATGAAGCATTAGTGTTGTGCAAGGATTGTGGGGAGAGGGAGGATGCAGAGAAATTGATTAAGTCCAACACTGGCTTAATCAGTAACTCACCATACTCAATTTGTTTGTGTAAGTCATACCTGGCAACCTACATTTTGATAAACCTAAAGACTTAAAAAAATATGTAAAATGTTGCTTTGATACATCCAGAGAAAATACTATTCCATGGAAACTAGTTTTTTTCCAATACAGAAAAATTATCAATAATCAGATAAATTTAAAATTGAGGTGGGACACTGCTTTTAGAATGTTAATCATAATTACTACTTCCTAATATTTTTCAAATACCAAAGTTAATCAGTGTAATCAATGGCTTGGCATCAAAAGCTTACTCTATCTAAAAACACAATCTTTTTGACAATAATACATGTCGATATGACTCAACATTCCTTTCTTATAAAAACAACATGGCACTTTGATCAAACTGTCATCAATGGCTTCCCAGGAAAGGGACAAGTTGAAAAGATATCAGATTAAAATATATCTTCTTTGAACAAGAACCCAGAAATGTTGCACTTTATTTATAACCTAAATCATGTGAAAAGTATTATCATCTCCACAAATTTTAATATGTTACAGATCCCTTTATTCACTTTTCCACATGTTAAAAGATCGGTACTGTCATGTCAAATTCAAATGAAAATATACATGGGTTGATAGAAGAGGGACATTCCAGTTCAGTGGGAGAAAAATCATCACTTAAAAAATTACTTAGGCCGGGCGCGGTGGCTCAAGCCTGTAATCCCAGCACTTTGGGAGGCCGAGACGGGCGGATCACGAGGTCGGGAGATCGAGACCATCCTGGCTAACACGGTGAAACCCCGTCTCTACTAAAAAAAATACAAAAAACTAGCTGGGCGAGGTGGCAGCGCCTGTAGTCCCAGCTACTCGGGAGGCTGAGGCATAAACCCGGGAGGCGGAGCTTGCAGTGAGCTGAGATCCGGCCACTGCACTCCAGCCTGGGCGACAGAGCGAGACTCCGTCTCAAAAAAAAAAATAAAATAAAATAAAAAATAAAAAAAAAATAAAAAAAAAATAAAAAATTACTTGCTTGAAGTTCTATATTTATCCCATAAATCTTAAAAGCATGAAGGAGGAGTTTGATCTTAGACTTCTGTCTACATGGTAGGCAAGAGTTTGTTACTTAAAACATTTTCTGAATGTACTGAATACACGGATTCATCAATGCCATGTTTCTTTCTGGGTCAAAGCAGAACTTTATCTAAAATTTGAAGCACTTCGAGTTTGGACTAATAGATCAACAAAATATTTTACTGATATACTTTGCCTTTTATTTTGTTGAGTTTTCCTGCCCTGTATACTGTAATGACATTCCATTGATTTTATTAGAACTGTTAAATGTATGCTTTACTTGCAAATGAATGTACACTGAATGAGGCAAGCAGAAGATAGGGTATAAAAACATCACTAACTTGTTCCCTTCCCTTTGCTTTTTCTTTAGGCTCTATCCGAGCCTCTACCAGAGGCTGAAATATTATAAACTTAATTGCTGTTAAACTATACATTGTCTGGATTAAGCTACTTTAATCTTACCTAATTATCTACTTTTAATGAATATAAGTCCAGTTATGAAGATAATCTTTTCCCTTTAAGCCTAAAATCATATTATCTTGTTATGACATGAAAGCCTGGAACATGATCTGAACATGCATATATGAATTGGAAAATTTATAGTAGATAAGGCTGCCAGACACATTGTGAACAAATTACATACTTTATAAATCAGTGGGTTAATTGGAAGCAATGGGAGAGATCTGTTTTTCCTCACTGGAATTGTTTAGGCAGTGGTGTACTGGAGTGGCTGTACAGTGGCGTGCAGGCTGTGAGTCTTTCGTGCACGTCTTCCCGTCTCTGCTTTGTGCTGGGGAGCTTGACACTGGCATTTATTTATACTACTAATTGGCAAACACTACAAATCAAGGCTGTTTTTCCTGAGACAATGATTGTTAAACATATTTACTAGCACACCACTGCTTCTAGACACCTCTGAATTTATAAAAACGCTTCATGAAACTCAGAAATCCTCAACTAATAATTGGCATTTCAGAACTTTTAACAATTCCAGTCCTAAAAAGTACATCAGTATCAATATCCTCCCCAATTTTTCCTGATGAGAAGACTTGAGGCCAATTTTCTTCCCTCTAACCATTATATATCTTAAGTCACAGGTTTATTTTCAGTTTAAAAAATTCATTGGAATAAAAAATGAGGTCAAGTATGCCAGACTAGAAATAAACTCAGAGATTATTTCTGGTCACTATGTTTAAGGCTAATCATGGAGCTTAAAAGAAGAGAAAAGAAATGCAGAAGAAAAATCACCAAAGAGAGTAGGAGAGAAGAGTAAAAAAGACCGGAAAAACACAACAAAATCAAAAGGCACTGATGCAGAGCGGGAAAATGCCGTCAGGAGCTGCCTGAGCAGCCCAAGAGTCAATGCTTTCCCCCAGAATAATACGTAGGTTGACAGAAAACTCAATTTTCACAATTTAAATTATCTGCTGCTTTCATAACAATAAAAGCACACCAAAATTCTGGGAGACAGAATTAAATTACACTGTGGTTTTTACTTAAATGGTTAAGTGATATTTCAGCTGGGAAATCTTTTTGATTAGTTGTGTAAGTGAAAAAACAGAAAACAAATGACAAATTTTTCTTCAACTGATGAGCTTCTCTTGATCCGTGGTAGTATCTACCGAATATGACCGTCCTTCTGGTAACCTAGTCTGGTACTTGAAAGCCCATTCAATGCACCCACCACCTACCAGGGAACTGTGGAACTCTTTCAGAAACCACATGATCACTAAAACCTTTCATGAGAAACCTGAATCTCACCTCTTCAGTTTCTAAAGTATGTGATCCTGTATCAAGTCCCTTAACCTCATCAGATTCTAGTTATAAAGAGAGGACACTAACTTGTAAAGATAGGTGAGATAACACATACGGAAAATACTTAGAAAGATGCCATGCACCATGTAAATACCTGCCAGTTGCTGTGATGGTACTGAGGATGATATGTAAGTATCTTTTCATTTTCATTCTTCATGCCCAGACTTCACTTTTTCTTTCTTTCTTTTTTTAAAGACAGGGTCTCACTGTTGCCTAGGCTGGAGTGCAGTGGTGTGATCACGACTCACTGCAGCCTTGACCTCCCTGGACTCTGGTGATCCTCCCCACGTCAGCCTCCTAAGTAACTTGGCCTACGGGTGCACACCACCACAACCATCTCTTTTGTAAAGATGAGGTTTCGCCATGTTGCCCAGGCTGCTGTCGAAGTCCTGGGCTCAAGCAATCTGCCTGCGTAGGCCTCCCAAAGTGCTGGGATTACAGGTGTGAGTCGCCGCGCCCAGCTCCAGACTCCGCTCTTAATCGCTTTCCACTTTCTCACCCACAACCTCAGCTCTAATGGGCTGCAAAAGGCCTTCTTCAAGTATGGCTTAAAGAAAACCATACTATAACTAACTGTATGTAGTGGTATTTGCACAAATTCATGGTGCACCTTTTCAACTGGGTCCTTGACCCTTACAGACACTCTTCTGCTAGCCTGGAAATGTGTCTTCTCGATTTTACATAGAGGCTATTTCACTTTCACACTCTTTTCTGTTTATCCTCAGCATACGACTTTGCCCCTGCTTCCTACAGAAACTAGAATTCATTGTTTAATAAATTCATTCATTTTCTTATTGTCACTAAAAATTGTAACAGCATCCACATGCATCCTTTTCCCCACCCTCTCCTTCCTGTCACAATGGACGGGGAGTCCCTTTTCCTGTCCATGCTGCACTCTGAATCCCACCTATATTCCTGTACTTCCTTCCCTTCAGGGACCTTGCTCCTCTAGCAATTCCCTGTCACTCCTGTATTTTCAGCCTTGGCCTCCTTACTTTGTCAGTTAAACATGTTGTAACATTATACTCCCAGAAACACAAAAGTATAAGCTCGAAATAATACATATGAAAAAATGTGGAATATCAATGATTAATTTGGCTAGTACGTTGGTGCAAGCTTTTGGAAATATTATTAGAAGCCATTTTCTGTTATTTTATGACTTAGCAAAATGTAAAAGATATCTTATGATTGCCATAAATTCCAGCCTAGCATAATTACAATTTTAACTTTAGGGACACTTTGCAATATCTAAGAAAGCTCCTGAAAATTTTCATGTTTCAAGTTTTTGTTAACTTAATTGGATTTAAAAAATTGCGTGATGGTATGACAAATTTCACAGGGCCCATAATTTATAGAAGAACTCATTTAAAAAAATTTAAAGTAAGAATTCTAAATAAAATCATTCCCACTGAAGAAAAGTAAGGTGAGAAGCAACCTTAAAAGTTAACTAGTTAGGGAATCGTAAAGAGGAGTGCTATATCTCTGTGAATATAGTTTGAAAAATTATCAGTAATATGACAATATCAGTATTATAATAGCTTTCCTTGTTTTAAATTATGATATTTTTGGAACTTTAAAAAACACTGAGAGAGGGGTATTTTTTTTTTTTTTTTTTTTTGAGACGGAGTCTCGCTCTGTCGCCCAGGCTGGAGTGCAGTGGCACCATCTCGGCTCACTGCAAGCTCCGCCTCCCGGGTTCACGCCATTCTCCTGCCTCAGCCTCCCGAGTAGCTGGGACTACAGGCGCCCGTCACCTCGCCCGGCTAGTTTTTTGTATTTTTTAGTAGAGACGGGGTTTCACCGTGTTAGCCAGGATGGTCTCGATCTCCTGAACTCGTGATCCGCCCGTCTCGGCCCCCCAAAGTGCTGGGATTACAGGCTTGAGCCACCGCGCCCGGCCGAGAGAGGGGTATTTTAAATATACAAGAAGAAGTACGGTTTAAAATTTTGTTGAAAAAAATTGTTCTAGAGAGCTTAAACGACTCAGTGTAGCTATCAGGTAAACTGGGATTAGTGGGATTAGGATATAATTCAGAAACTTAGATTTCGGTTTTTTGGTTTTTTTTTTTTGAGACAGAGTCTCACCCTGTTGCCCAGGCTGGAGTGCAGTGGCGCAATCTCGGCTCACTGCAACCTCTGCTGCCTGGGTTCAAGCACTTCTCTTAACTCGGCCTCCCAAGTAGTTGGGATTACAGGTGCCTGCCACCTCACCTGGCTAATTTTTGTATTTTTACTAGAGATGGGGTTTCACCATGCTGGCCAGGCTGGCCTTGAACTCCTGACCTCGTGATCCACCCGTCTCGGCCTCCCAAAGTGCTGGGATACAGGTACGAGCCACCGCGCCCGGCCAGATTTAATGTTCTTTTCTCTTTCTTTCTCTCTCTCTTTTTTTTTCTTGAGAGAGTCTCACTGTGTCACCCAGGCTGAAGTGCAGGAGGCACTTGGATTTTCATGCATTCTTCTTCATTCATTAAATCTAATCAATCACTGAGCCCTACAATTTTATCTCCTAACTGTGTCTGGAAATCTTTTCCACTTCAAAATCCTTATTGCCACTACACTAGTTCAAGGCTCTTCTTTCTTTTCTTTTCTTTTTTTTTGAGACAGAGTTTTGCTCTGTCACCCAGGCTGGAGTGCAGTGGCATGATCTCGGCTCACTGCAAACTCTGCCTCCCGGGTTCACGTCTTCTCCTGCCTCAGCCTCCTGAGTAGCTGGGACTACAGGCGCCGCCACCATGCCCGGCTAATTTATTTTTGTATTTTTAGTAGAGATGGAGTTTCACCGTGTTAGCCAGGATGGTCTCATCTCCTGACCTCGTGATCCGCCGCCTCGGCCTTCCAAAGTGCTGGAATTACAGGCGTGAGCCACTGCGCCCGTCCCGAGGCTCTTACTTCTTTTCTGGAATATCTGAATGGTCTTCTCTCTCATAAAACCTATCCTTTACTATGCTGCCAGAGTGATGAGCACATCTGACCAAATATCCTTCACGTAGCCTTCTTCAGGGCCTCTCATCACTGAGTCAATCAACAAGCTACCTCTATCTTATGGTGTATAAAACCGTCACACAGGTAAGCACGTACTTCCCAGCCTCCGTTCTCCTCACCTTACGCTTACTGCTTTATCAACTCTACTGCTTCTCACTCCCTTTACAAACCACACACTTTCACACCTCTACGTCTTTGCTCCTGCTGCGTTATCATTCCCATTCCCTCAAATGCCTCCCTGCCCAAACCACTTCTGCCTGTTAATCGCTGCTAGTTTGTCAAGATTCAGCTTCGTGTTTCTTCCGGAAAGCCTTCCCTGATCACCGAGCCCCACCTTCACCACAGGGCACACTAAGTGACTCCGTGCTACCCAGATACCCTATTTACCGAAGAAAGCACTGACCACAATGTGTTTACATGTTTTTCTGCATGGCTACTAGTTTCCAGAAGGTACTATCCTAGTGTTTGAGGGGTAATTTGACACATAACAACATATATCACATTCCATAAATCTTTATTGAACTAGATTCAGCTGAATAAGACGCAGGTCTCCTGCCTCCCAAGTCAGTGTTTTCCCCACTGTTCTGTACTGCTTTTTGGTATTTGTTTTAAGACTGTGGTTAGTGGAGTAGCACAGGGAGGCGCACTGTCTCACTGTGCATGGAATTATTAGCATTGGGAAGACAGTAGACAGGACACTGTATTTTAATGTTTACAATAATCATATAAGGTAAGCATTGTTATGTCCACTTTTTAGATAAAGAAATGAGCTTAGGGAGGTTAAATAAGTACTTAAAACTAATGTTAGTATAAAGCTTTACTGGAACATGTCATGTCTATTTCTTAATGTACTGTTTATGGCTGCTCTCACACTGCAACCATGGAGCTGTGTAGTTGTGACAGAGACCATATTTACTCTTTAGGCCTTTGCAGAAAATGTTTGCCAACCCTTGTGCTAGAGAATGAGAGACTACATGAAGCAGAGCTGAGGTGTCCCAGTTGAGACCATCTTAGAAAAGCCAGCAGCCAGAGAACCCATTAGCAGACTGCAAATGCAAGAGTACAGTCAAGATCAGCCAATCCTGTTCCAATCGGGAGAACTGCCCAACCAACTCAAAGACTCACGAAAATGACAAGTGGTTGTTGTTTTAGTTGGGTTGGTTTGTTTTGCCTAACGAACAACTGATTGCTAGGGGCATGGTTCTTTGCTGCAGACAATAAGTTACTAAAAAGAATTACTGTATTCTATGAAACAGATATTACTTTCTATAATAAGTTAGAATATTTTGTGCATACTAATTTTAGTTTCTATTTCATAGGTTTAGTTCTCAGAGATAAATACTATACAGATCCACAAAATCCACAAACAGTATTTTAGTTTTATGATCTGCAGTTCTGGGAAATGAATATATTCTGTTTCTCTTTATTTCTTACTCATAAAATTTCCCTAAATGAATGTAAATATTTGCATTTACCTTCGAAATTCTTTATAATGAAGTTTGCTTTGTCCTCTTTTTCCAAAGAAATGCATCTGAAGAGTTGTGTTAATTTCAGGTTCTTTCACTGTTGCTTCCTATTAAAAAGTTACAATAATTTAAAATAATTATAAATAAGAGAAATAGAATCTGTAGAGTAATATTTTAGAACTCTTAGAATAATACCCAGAAAGGATTCTTCTTACAACACCACCAACACCAACAACAAAATTTATAAAAGAGGGATAGAGCCATTTCTTCTGTTATTTTGCATAACACTCCATAACCATCGTTGCTAAATAGGCAAGAAACAGTAAGGGCTAAAATACTCAAGGTGGACTTCAGCATGAGACAAGATCTTAGATCAGGCCAAAAAGTAAGTTTACAATAGTGAAATAAATGTTAATTCAAAATACGATCTCTAGGCCTTTACTAATGAAGCAGGACTGAGAGAGTTAAAGCAAGAAAGTCTTTGAGCTTTTGTTGAATGTTGGAAATACTTGCAAAACACTTTGCTTTTTTTTTTTATTCTTCAGAGCGCCACTGCACTCTAGCCTGGGAGACTGAGTGAGGCTCTGTCTCAAAAAAAAAAAAAAAAAGACATTTTTACATATATTAACTTAAAAAAGAGGAGTGTGGAACAATGTATAGCATGTTATTGCTTATATTAAAACATATAAGCATAGAAAAAATAACATAGATGTATCGATTTACTTATTTACATGTATACTTATATATGCATAAAAATCTCTGAAGAATACAAAATACAAGAAACAAAACGCTTTTCCTAATTATAAAATTAACAGGTGAGAATTTCATTAAACGTAGTAAGTGAGGCAGATTCGCACATTCTTAATTCTTTTTTTTTTTTTTTTTTTTTTTTTGAGACGGAGTCTCGCTCTGTCGCTCAGGCTGGAGTGAGTGGCCGGATCTCAGCTCACTGCAAGCTCCACCTCCCGGGTTTACGCCATTCTCCTGCCTCAGCCTCCCAAGTAGCTGGGACTACAGGCGCCGCCACCTCGCCCAGCTAGTTTTTTTTTTTTTATATTTTTAGTAGAGACGGGGTTTCACCGTGTTCGCCAGGATGGTCTCGATCTCCTGACCTCGTGATCCTCCCGTCTCGGCCTCCCAAAGTGCTGGGATTACAGGCTTGAGCCACCGCGCCCGGCCACATTCTTAATTCTTTAATAAAATAACAAAACTGCTAAAAAAACAAACAAAAAAACCATCAGCAACCAAATAATAAAAGCGGGTACAAGCTTAAGCCACAAACTTTGAAAAAGAGCAGTCAGAGAAACACTAGACTCAGGTGTGGGACAGTCTAGTGTGTCTCCTAATCCTACCACCACCCCCAACCCTGCTTCTCAGAAGTAGAAGGGGGATGTCAGATTACTGCCTTAGGAGGAATTCATCAAAGCCTTCAATTCTGCGGTAAGTAGATGAACAGGGTGAGAAGACAACCCTGAGACAAGTCATGGCAAACTCTTCAGAAGCAGCTCCTCCCTGGAGCTTGGTGGGACTTGAGCAGAGTGAAGAAGGGCTTCCAGGGCTTCTATCTTTCAGGGCACTATGTTAAACTGAGGGAATCATCAGAATGGGGTATACCTTGGAGGGTGGAGTGGGCTGTGGTCTGGGACATTTTAATAGAATCACAGAGAGTCAGTGGAGTCTAGGTGCTCTAGTAAGGGTTACATTTAGACCAGGGAACTCCCTTCTCTCCTTTAGTATGCAAAATGGTGGAGCAAAATGCATCCCCTGCAGCTCAGGGGAAAAGATAAATTAGTTCTAGCTAGGGTGGGAAGAGTATTAAGGAGCCTCTCATTCGTGCTCTACCAGAGCAGAGAGGCTCTGGACAGAGCATGAGCAGGAGGAAAATGTAAGGCATGACAACTATACAAAGACACTGTAGCAAGAAATAGCAAAAGAACAAATCAGGCAAAAGGCACAAAAACCCAGTCTAGAAGAACTGATAACCCAAGGAACAAATGAGTATTCCTCACGAGACCTTTAAAGAAACTACCTTTTTATGTTGAGATAACCGCAGATTTCACACATGCAATGCTAAGTAAGAAACAATACAAAAAGATCCTCTGCCTTTGCTCAGGATCCTCCAATGGAAGCATCTTACACAACTATGATAAAATATCACAACTTCACAGTCAACATACAGAATATTCCTTCACCACAAGGATCCCTCAGGTTGCTTTTATAGCCACATCAGCTTTCCTGCAGCTCCCACCCTCTGACAACTATTAATGAATTCTCCATTTCCATAATGTTGTCATTTCAAACATATTATATAAGTAGAATCATACAGTTTGTAACTTTTAAGTACTGGCATTTTTTTTTTTTCCTCAGCATAATTCTCTGGAGACTCATTCAGGTTGCTGTATCTTTTGTCATATCAATTGTGTTTCTTCTTATTGCAGAGCAGTATTTCATGGTAATGGAGTCCCACAGTTTATTCACCAAAAGGTATCTAGATTGTTTCCAGTTTGGGCTGGATGCTGCCAAATTGAGCTGCTAAGAACATCTGTGTACGAACATAGGTTTTAATCTCTCTGGGGTACAATCCCAGGAGCACAATCACATTTTCCAGAGTGGTGGTTTTACATTCCCACTAGCAATGAGTGATTCAGTTTCTCTGCATCCTTGCAACCATTCAGTGTGTCAGTGGTTTGTTTTTAGTCATTTGGAAGGTTGTATATCTCTCTATGGTTTTAATTTGCATTGCACTAATGATTAAAGGTGCTGAGTATCCTTTTATGTGCTTGTTTTTGCCTATTTTCTTTGGAGAAATATTAGAAGTCCTTTGTCTTGTTTTTAATTGGGTTGTTAATCACTTTGTTGTTGAACTGTAAGAAGAGTTCTTTATATATACTGATAGTAGACCCTTATTAGATATGTGATTTGCAAGCATCTTCTTCCATTACGTTATCTTTTCACACTCTTGATTGTGTCCTCTGATGAACACAAATTTTTAATTTTTTTTTTTTTTTTTTTTTGAGATGGAGTCTCACTCTGTCACCCAGGCTGGAGTGCAGTGGCTTGATCTAGGCTCCCTGCGAGCTCCACCTCCTGGGTTCACGCCATTCTCCTGCCTCAGTCTCCTGAGTAGTTGGGACTACAGGTGCCCGCCACCAGGCCCGACTAATTTTTTGTATTTTTAGTAGAGACGGTGTTTCACCGTGTTAGCCAGGATGGTCTCGATCTCCTGACCTCGTGATCTGCCCCTCAGCCTCCCAAAGTGACAAATTTTTAATTTTGATGACATCCAATATATCTACTTTTTCTTCTGTTGCTTGTGATTGTAGAAATCATTATCTAAGAAACTGTTGCCAAATCCAGTGCCATGAAGCTTTGCTCTTATGTCTTCTTCTAAGAGTTCTGTAAGTTTAGCTCTTACATCCATTTCAATTAATTTTTATATGGTGTGAGATAGGAATCCAACTTTATTCTTTTACACATAGATATCCAGTTGTGCCAGCAACATTTGCTGAAGAAATTTTCACTACTTTTTGAAAATTGTAAATGGTATTATATTTAAAATTTTAGTGTCCCCGGTGTTCACTGATAGTATATACACATGTGACTGATTTTTGTACATTTTTCTTGTACCTGATGACCTTCCTAAAATCAATTATTAGCTCTAGAAGTTTTGTTTTGTGATTTTTTTTGCAGATTCCTTGGGAGTTTCTACAGAGACAATGCCATCTATGAAAAGAGACTGTTTCATTTCTAACTTTCCAGTCAGTAGGCCTTTTATTTCCTTGTCTTGCCTTATTGAAGTGGCTAGAACTTTCAACACTGTATTGAACAAGAGTAGCAAGAATGAACATCCTTGCCTTGCTCCTGATGTTAGCAGAAAATAATTCGGTCTTTCATCAATAAGTATGTTACCTGCAGGTTTTTTGTAGATGCTCTTTACCAAGTTCAATGCCCACCTCCATGCCCTATTTGTTTTAATGAGTGCTTTTTAAAAAAGTACGGGCGGGGCACAGTAGCTCACACCTGTAATCCCAGCAATCTGGGAGGCCGAGGTGGGCGGATCACGTGAGGTCAGGAGTTTGAGACCAGCCTGACCAACATGGTGAAATCCTGTCTCTACTAAATACAAAAAATTAGCTGGGTGTGGGTGGCATGCGCCTGTAATCCCAGCTTCTTGGGACGCAGAGGCAGGAGAATCGCTTGAACTGGGAAGGTGAAGGTTGCAGTGAGCCAAGATCGCGCCACTGCACTCTAGCCTGGAAGACTGAGTGAGACTCTGTATCTCAAAAAAAAGAGACATTTTTACATATATTAACTTAAAAAAGAAGAGTGTGGAACAATGTATAGTATGTTACTGCTTATATTAAAACAGAAAAGATAATATGGATGTATCTACTTATTTACATGTATACTTATATATGCATAAAAATCTCTCTGAAGAATACACAAGAAACTGAAAAGCACTAATTGCCCAGGGAGGAGAACTGTGTGACTGGGAGGGAAATTCTGTTCTACCTACACACTCCTGTGCACCACCTGAGTTCAGGAACATGTAAATATAGTACATATATTTAAAATACAGTCATATATTGCTGAGAAATGCATTGTTAAGTGATTGTCACTGTGCGAACATCAGAGTGTACTTACACAAACCTTGATGGCATACCCCACTGCACACCTCTGCTATACAGTGTAGCCTATTGTTCAGACCACCACGTATATGCAGTCTGCTGTTGACTGTAAAGTTATGTGGTGCATGACTATTAAAAAAATTAAATTGCTGATACCAAATCTATTGGTAACTACTGGGACTATCTGAACAAACAGAATAGAGTAGCTATGATAAATATCAATTGTTTGGAAATCATCTGTACATACCTGACATCCAGTTTCATTAGTATTCACTGTCATCATGTCATCTTGTTTACTTATGATCTTCTGCAGCTATAAAGATTGCAAACATGAGTTTACATGTGTGCCTACCAGATTTTTCAAAACAACCTAAAAAACAGATGCCAACTTGTTGTTGTTATAAAATATATACTAGTTGTTTGCTAAATATTGACTTAAATTCTTTCTAATCATAACTCCTAGTATCTTTTTCTCTTAGACAATGTAAGAATCAAAGGACAAAAGAGATAACAAAAGTATTAACAGTATTATTACTACAATTTTCTACTAAGAAAGCTAGCTTATTTAATAGATACATGTTCTTAGGCAGCACTCTATAAGAACTTCAAGATTATGCTGTCCTTTCAAGAGAATTTTTATTCATAATTAGTTATATCACTAGTTTATGGCAACATTTTCAAGCAAATAGGTTTTTTTTTTTTTTCTTTTGAGACAGAGTCTCGCTCTGTCACCCAGGCTGGAGTGCAGTGGCATGATCTCTGCTCACTGCAAGCTCCGCCTCCCGGCTTCACGCCATTCTCCTGCCTCAGCCTCCCGAGTAGCTGGGACTATAGGCACCTGCCACCACGCCCAGCTAATTTTTTGTATTTTTAGTAGAGACGGTGTTTCACCGTGTTAGCCAGGATGGTTTCGATTTTCTGACCTCGTGATCCACCCGCCTCAGCCTCCCAAAGTGCTGGGATTACAGGTGTGAGCCACTGTGCCCGGCCTATAGTTTTTAAAAAGCTATTTATTTCATACACATAGTCTTCCTTTTCCCTTTATGCATTTAAAAAGCATTAAAATAATTTAAAGACTTACATTTCTACTAATTAGGATGTTGTAAATAGTACTTTGAAATTGAGTACATTAAAAAACCTACCTGCCTTTCAGAATCATTTGTATCAATCCTCATATGGAAAGCAAATTTAAAAAAGAAAGCATTTTAAAAGAATCAGATATAGACAAAATCCCAAACTATGGATTCAAATCAATTAGGAGACAAATCTCTATCCATTTTATTCTAGGCTATTTAACAGTTTGAAAACTGCTGCAATTAATTCCATATTAATTATTTGGAATTTAGCTATTTCTTTTTTTTTTTTTTTTTTTTTTTGAGATGGAGTCTCGCTCTGTCGCCCAGGCTGGAGTGCAGTGGCAGGACCTCAGCTCACTGCAAGCTCCACCTCCCGGGTTTACGCCATTCTCCTGCCTCAGCCTCCCGAGTAGCTGGGACTACAGGCGCCCGCCACCTCGCCCGGCTAGTTTTTTGTATTTTTTAGTAGAAGCGGGGTTTCACCGTGTTAGCCAGGATGGTCTCGATCTCCTGACCTCGTGATCTGTCCGTCTCGGCCTCCCAAAGTGCTGGGATTACAGGCTTGAGCCACCGCGCCCGGCGAATTTAGCTATTTCTATTATGTTTGTTTTAGGCAAGTGGTTTATTTCTAGTTCTCTAAATCTCTCAGCCAGTTTTCAATGCCCCCCTTTCCCCTACTTATTTATTTTAGGGAAAAAAGTTAAAAAGCTTTATATCTATTTTGCCTTTTATTTTAAAAGTTGACAATCAAATGGTATAATGCCAAATTCAATATCCAAACATTTCTCCCTGTGCTTATTCCCCTAGAACCTCTTAAAAATTTTTATTACAGAAAATTTCATAAGTCAAATGAACATAATTCTACAATAAGTCACCATATAAACATTATTTATCTTCAATAATTATCAGTATTCTGCCATTCCTGGCTCATCTGTACCTCTGCCTGCTCCCTGTCCCCCTCCCAATTATTATTTACAGCTCTTCAGGAAAAATTACATATATTAAAATGTACAAATATCAGCCATACAATTTTGACAAAGTTTCTTTGTGTCTCTTCCCAGTCAATCCTGGTTTCTCTTTTATTCTTGTTCCCACAGAGACAGTTCTGTTTTCCCCACCTAAATTAGTTTCTCCTAGTTTAGAAACTGAAATCAAATTAAATAGTATGTATTCTTTTGTATCCACCTGCTTTCACTCAGCATAATGGTCTTGAGATTCACCCATGTTGTTTGCCTGTCAGTAGTCTGCTGCCATTTACTGCTGCGTTTTATTACATTGTATGGATACAGCACTATTTATTCATTCACCTGTTGATAGATGTTTTCATGGCTCCAGTTTTTGACTACTGTGAATCAAAATGCCACAAACATCTTTTACAACTCAATTTTGTGGATGTGAGTTTTAACGTTTTTTTTGGATAACAGATCTGTTTAACTGTGTAAGAAACTGCCAAACTATTTTCCAAAGTGAATTCTGGTTCCTTCACATTCTCACCAACATTTGATGTGACCAGTCTTTTTAATTTTGGTCATTCTCTTAAGCGTAGTAGTATGTCGTGGTTTTAACTTGCATTTCCCTGATAACTCATGTAAAAGGTGTCTACATTTATTTAAAAATAACTCTAGCAGGTGTATTTAGTATGACAAAACTATAATGCTACTATATTAAGTGTGCAGTCCTTCCCACCAATATGAAAGCAACGTGAAATAAAGGACCACCTAAGAGCAACCGATACCAGGAAACAGACCTGTCATTAATCTACTGTTTAGAGAGATTGCACTCAAACCCTGGCATGTATCCCACATAAGCACATGTACCATTGATCAAGGTAAAGATTAAATGGATTAACCATTACTGGCTTTGATCACGGTTGGTATTTTTTATTATTAGCTGACAGAGAACAGCTCACACAGACAGTTGCTATTTTATGAGTTCTTGGGATAAAGAAGTAAGCAACACACTTACTAACACAGTTTTCAGATCTGAATGTTAATAAAACATGAACATTCACAAAACACAAAAGTAACAAAGTGAGGCAATCTGTATTTTAGGACATCTTCACAAGGCTTTTATTACCATACTTCATTATTACTTTTACATTTGCTACTCAAATCACTTTGTTACATTTGTATTTTAGGTATTAAAGTGATTCTCATTACTTTTCTAGTACATATATGGTGGGGAAAACAATAAATAAAGTCTACTAGGAAAACATTTAGATAAGCTAAGATAAATCCCTGCTTTTTAAATATGCTTTTTTGATGTTAAAACAACTATTTGGTTCTTTGAAGAAAATTTCAAATATAAGACGCTACATACAGCCAGGCACAGTGGCTCAAGCCTGCAATCCCAGCACTTTGAGAGGCCGACATGGATGGTCACCTGAGGTCAGGAGTTCGAGACCAGCCTGGCCAACATGGTGAAACCCTGTCTCTACTAAAAATACAAAAATTAGCCGGGCACAGTGGCACATGCCTGTAATCCCAGCTACTCGGGAGGCCGAGGCAGGAGAATCGCTTGAATCCGGAAGGCGGAGGTTGTAGTGAGCCGAGATTGTGCCACTGCACCACTCCAGCCTGGGTGACAGAACGAGGCTCCGTCTACACACACACACACACACACACACACACACACACATATACACACACGCTACATACTTAGGTTTACTAATACAAAGACCATGGAAGTGAAATAACTATTGAAATAATTGATGTAAATGTAGTTTCTCCTCTTCAATGCTTTTTTTTTTTTTTTTTAAATGACATGCTGTATCAGCTCTATGGGTAATCAAGTTTAGTGGCTCATTTCTACGATGAGCACGAAGAATCTTCTTTCATGTTTACAATGGTGACCTTTATATACTTAAAAACAAAACCAATGATTTATCTTTACATATTCTTTTTGATATTTTCTTAATTCATGAGGTGATCATAACACAATTTTCCAACATTTATGGAGATATCTGTGGTATTCAGAAATTGTTCCATAGATTCAGCATGTTGAGCTACTGTGTGAAACAATGTATCGGAAAGAATTTTAAAGTGGGTGTGCAGAACAGTTTCAGGTGTAGAGGCTGCAGGCACGATAAGGACTGTACAGTAAAAGGCACATCAATGTAGCCCCGTGGAAACAACAACAATATGCCTTCTACTGCCTTTTTTCATGTTCAGTTTCATGCTCAGGATCTCCTTTGTCTGCAGACTTTGCGATCTGGCCACACATCACTAAACGTTACCAGTGTATCAAAACTTTGGTGCTCATGAGTATGACGCCCACTATTATTATCGGGGGCTCCGCTAGCCCACTTTTTAAAATCGCCTCCAGCTTTCCTATTCTCGGATGTGTGTACAGTGGGTCCAGTACTCCCAAGATTTGGCTCTGTGTGCCTTGTGACTCCCAGGAATAAAAACAGAAATAAAATCCTCCCAGGTCTGACAGGATTATGGTAAGTGCAAATCCTCACAGCTTAGCTAACCTAATAGAATTTCACTGATTTAGGTACATGGCCTTTTCATACAAATTACCCCCCTATGAATAACAATAGTTTTAAATCTCTCCAATTCTTGTCCTCAAGGTAGAGAGAAGTAACTGGATGGTCCCTTGTGACTTATGGCACTGGTATTTCAGGTCCTACTTGTGCAAACACGTTTCCTTCAAATATTTATTTGAGGTATTTGATTAAGTCCTTAAATATCTCAAATGAATATTTTTATCTACTGCTACCAGTTTTTGAAGTTCTATTCACTCCTCTTCAGCCTTTTGCTCTGTGGTATCAGTCCCCACGACTCTTTTGAAACTGCTCTGTAATGGTTCCTACTGACTTACACAATTTCAGGGGCTCTCTACTCAGTCCCCAACTAGCTGCCCACTTTTCATTGCTAAGAGTTCGGTGTCTTTATTTTTTTTACTATTTTTATTGTTATTTTTGAGACAGTTTCGCTCCTGTTGCCCAGGCTGCAGAGTTATGGTGTGATCTTGGCTTACCGCAACCTCCGCTTCCTGGGTTCAAGCGATTCTCCTGTCTCAGCCTCCTGAGTCGCTGGGATTATAGGCATGCACCACCACGCCCGGCTCATTTTTTGTCTTTTTAGTAGAGACGGGGTTTCTCCATGTAGGTCAGGCTGGTCTTAAACTGCCGCCCTCAGGTGATCCGCCCGCCTCAGCCTCCCCAAGTGCTGAGATTACAGGCGTGAGCTACCGTGCCTGGCCCCGAGTTCGGTGTCTTTGAACACTCCCTCTCCAGTTGCTCTTGTCTTCCTCAGACTCCATTATCCTGCACTCTCTGGGCTCTCTGGTATTCTGATCACTGTTCTGCTCCTTCTCTGGTGCATTCTTTGGCTTCTCAACCTCAGTTTGAGCTCGTAAACGAAACACTGCTCCCCCAGGTCTCTGGTCTTAACCCTTTTCACTCTATATTCTTCCCCTTTGGGGTCTTAAATTTTCAGGACTTAATTATCCCCCCTATGAGGATGTTCCCCAATCCTGGCCACATTACTGATCTCCAGTTGCTTGCTATACTTGTCCATCTGTAGGAACGTCCATTCAATTGCTCAAGCCCAACATTTCCAAGCTCAGAGTCAGGATCTTTCTCAACTCAGGCCTCCTAAGAATTCTTCAAATGAGGAGGGCTGACACTGAGGAAAGAGCACGGGCTCTAGAACAAGATGGATTTTGAATCAATTTGCATACAGTAAAATGCACCCCCCCCCCTTTATTTTGAGACGGAGTCTCGCTCTGTTGCCCAGGCTGGAGTGCAGTGGCGGGATCTCGGTTCACTGCAAGCTCTGCATCCCGGGTTCATGCCATTCTCCTGCCTCAGCCTCCCAAGTAGCTGGGACTACTGGCGCTCGCCACAACGCCCGGCTACATTTTTGTATTTTTATTAGAGACAGGGTTTCACCATGTTAGCCAGGATGGTCTCGATCTCCTGACCTCGTGATCCACCCACCTCGGCTTCCCAAAGTGCTGGGATTATAGACGTGAGCCACCGCGCCCGGCAACTGTACCCCTTTAAAATGCATTTTTTGCTTTCAGGATCATGCAACCGGATAAGTTTTGACAAATTTATATACCAATGTAACCACCACTCCAAAGAAGATTTAAGATATTTCCAGTACTCCAAAAGTTCTCTCGTTTTTCTTTGCAGTCAATTCCTCACTCCCTCCTGGCCTCAGGCAACCAATGATCTGCTTTTATTAGGCAAGTCCCCTTTTCTGAAACTTCACATAGATGTAATCATATAGTATGTACTCGTCCATGTTGCTGCATTTATCAGTGGTTTGTTCCTTTTTACTGTTAAGTATTCTATTGTATGGATCCTATTCGTTTATCTACTCACTTGATGAACATTTTGGTTGTTTCTAGTTTTGGCTATCATGAATACAGTCTTGGGTGAATACGTTTTCCTTGACTAAATAAGAGTGGAATTGCTAGGTCATATGCCAAGGATATATTTTACTTTAAAAGAAGCTGCCAGGTTTTGTTTTCTAACATTTGTGTATCATTTTATTCCCACCAGCAATGTAAGAGGTTCATTTGCTTCATATCACAAAGGCTTTTAAAAAAATGTCGTAAGCCATTTATGTACATGCCTAATTTGTTATTTACATAAGCACTCATTAATTCCTCAATGATAGCTAGTATGTGCTAAGCACTATGCTATATATTTATCTATGTTTTCTTTTCTCCATAAAGCACAGCAATAGATTAAAGACACTTAACCCTAACTGGCACATACCAAACTGTTGATGTGCATTGAGGTATTTTTTATTTTTATTTTTTTGTATTACCACCAAATTTTTGGGAACAGAGTAAAATTTACTTGTTGGGTGTTCTACAGTTACATCTTAGAAAATACCATTTAAACACGTTTTCAGCTCTTCAAATATTAGCCTTAGAGCAAATTCCTGGAAAATTTGTACCAATTTATAACTATTGCGGCATTTTCACTTTTTTCCAATTCTTTATGAAGGTTTAAGTTTTTATTATGTCTATTATTTTTGTATTTCTTTAATAATTTTTAGTATTTTAGCATATCTTCAACATATATTCTTTAAAAAATATATATCCTATGGAACTCTTACCATATTATTTGCTGAAATCATAAAAATATAACCCTAACAAACAGATGCTTCAGCTTACTTCTCTTTTTGGAATCTTATACAGTTCACTTATTGGTGTCTTCACGGCTGTATTACAGAAAATTTAGTATTTCTGAATGTCCAAATAATTTCCTGATAGTTCATATGCAAACAATGAATACAATTTTGATTTTAATGGAAATGTAAAATCATCACACAAACATCCAGGTATTTTATGATAAACCTAAAATAATTAGCATCTACTTACCTTAAAAAATTCCCTTTTTTCAATCATCTCATTACCATCTGTATCCAGCATTTTAAAAGCAACGTGAAATCCAGAATGGGGTTCTGCAGTGAAGTGAAAAATGAATATTTAAATGTTGATGAAAAGCAAGTTGGAGAGTCTTCAAATTTGACATAAACTAGCAGAAACTGTATAAGTTAAGTGCCTACTCAGAAAAATAATGATTTCTTATACCAATTCCAAAGGCTGATATTTGGTGTCATGGCTTTGTTCCCTGCTTCTCCAACACCCTTTCCACAGGCGCTGTTGCTCTGCCAGTAAGTGTTCTGCCTTTCAATGCAAAATTAGTTTGTAGGCTTAATTTATTTCTTTAGCTCTAGTAGGGGCTTTTCTATATTCTTACAGGACCTTGGTTATTTTCAAATTAATGATTACTTTTTATTTCCCTTTCTCAGAGTACCTAAAAAAAAAAAAAAAACCAATGTATTGTGCAATCATTTTAGACTTACAGAAATTTTGTAAAATAGTACAGAGAGTCGAGAGAGTCCCCATATACTCTTTCCTCAGCTTCCTCTAATTTTTCTTTTCTTCTTTTTTTTTTGAGACAGGGTCTCACTCTGCCACCAGGCTGGAGTGCAGTAGCGTGATCACAGCTCACTGCAGCCTCAACCTGCTGGGCTCAAGCAATCTTCCCACCTCAGCCCCAACAAGTAGTTGGGACTACAGGTGTGCACCATCACACCTCGCAAATTTTTAAATTTTTCTGTAGAGATGGGGTTTTACCATGTTGCCCAAGCTGGTCTCAAACTCCCGGGCTCAAGCTAAAGTGCTGGGGTGAGCCACCGCACCTGGTCTTTCTCCGATGTTAACATCTTACATAACCACAGTACATTTATAAAGACTAATAAATTAACATGGCACAGCATTATGAACTACACTATCGACTTTATCTGGGTTTCACGTTTTTTCACTAATGCTGTTTTCCTATTCCAGGATTAAATATAAGATACCATGTTGTATTTATCTGTCATGTCTCCTGAGTCTTCTCTAATCTGTATCAGTGTCCCAGTCTCTCCTCGTTTTCCGTGACCTTCACATTTTGAAGAGCACTGGTCAGGTATTTTGTGTAATGTCAGATAAGCATTTTTAAAGGCAAGACTACCACTATGATTCTCTTGTTCAACAAACTTCCTATTAAAGAGACAAAGCGATGGGCTGCTACAGTGCATAGGAGGTAGAAGAGACCCACAGGGATAACCTAATCCAACATTATCATTTTGTAGATATAGAAACTAAGGTATCAATAATGTTTTTAACGATAAAGACACAAATACCAAACTTTTAAAATCCTGTTTGGTAAGAACACAGAATTCCACATGATCTCTGAGAAAAACTGTGGGATACTTACTAGTGAGGATTGTAAGCAAGAAAAGATACTCAGTATATGAAATTAGCCCTGAAAGAGATAAAATAAAAACATACCAGAAAATAAGCTTTAGAATATACAGAGACATTAACATTGAAATTTCACCGAATAAAAAAATAATTTTACTTGAAATTACCTCTCTTTGATGCAGTGGACATTTTTTATAATAGTTGAAGTAGAGTCCTAATACTTAAAAAAAGAAACTATGGTTCATCAGGTACTGTTACTAGTAAGGAGGTTGTGACGGTTGGTGTTAAGTGTCAGTTTGACTGTGTCAGACTGAACATCTTGAGCAGCCAGATTAAACATGGTTTCTGGGTGTGTCTGTGAGATGAGCATTTAAATTGGTAAAGCAGGCTGTCCTCCCCAGTGAGGGTGAGCATTATCCACTCTGCTGAACAAAAAGCGGAGGAAGGAGAAATTCACCCTTTTTCCTGCCTCACTTCTTGAGCTGGGACATTTTATCTTCTACCCTCAGACTGGGGTTGACACCACTAGCTCCCCTGGTTCTCAGGCCTCCAAACGAGGACCGAATTACACAACCAGCTTTTCTGGGTCTACAGCTTGCAGATGGCAGATCACGGGACTTCTGTACCTCCATAATTGCATGAGCCAATTCTTCACAGCAAATCTATCTGTATCTCCTATTGGTTCTGTTTCTGTGGAGAACATTGACTAATACAGAAAAGGAGTGGAAGCTGGCTTGCACATAACAGGCATCCACGACAAGTTTTATTTACATGGCACTTTACGTAACTTCTAATTAAATTTTTACTATTCACAGCACCTCAAGTGAAGCAAATTTATAAATGCAGTAGAATAACAGAGACTTGGATATACTGAGAGTCAAATTACATTATTTAAAATGTAGTAATTAGTTCTTTGTAGCAGTTACTTTATTTTTCCTTTGGAAAATCATTCTTAGACAGTTTCAAATATGCAGTTTGGGTAGGATGACCCTACTTTTGCCTCTGCAAGTAAATGCTAATTGGCTAAAGCCAATCACTGCATTTCTGTGGAACTGATGCAGGGATGGGCAAGTAGCTCAGGCCCAAGCTAATAAGCAGGTTGCGCTGTCTGGTTCCAGGGACTGGTTCAGGGATGGGCTCACATCTAAGTTGGGCCACTCAGAGTAGTACAGCAGGATTTCTGATGCAAATGCTGGATAACTGACTTTCACATTTTTATTTTGTGCTGGGCTTTGGCGATGTGAGAATGTTATTCTCAGGAATGTGAGGCAATGGAGAGAGTGCCTGGAACTGCCAGTGGCCAGTATTTTAGAGCACGAGAATGTAGCCAGTCTTTAACTGCCAGATCAGAAAATGAATATGGTGATGTTTGAGCCCTGGATGAAGTTGGGTTTGAAGCTAACTGTGTCTAGTCACTAAACTTTCTTGCTTGCTCAAGTATATTGTGTCAGGTTTTAGGTTGCTTACAATGAAAAAAATTACATTAAATATCAAGACGATCTCTCAAAAACCATGGCTTCTTGATAAGCTAAACAACAATTGCTCCCTCCGGATCAAAAGATTGGTATAATAGCAAAATGCACAATTAACAATTAAAAACACTTTTTTAGTCATGGAAAACTTGAATCACATGCAACAACAGAGAGAATAATATGAATTATATATAATTATACTAAATAACACAATGCAACTCAGCGCCAATAATTATCAACTCATGGCAGGTCTTGCTTTATCTATATTCCTTTTCACTCCCTACCTCCCACTGGATTATTGTGAAACAAAACCCACATATATATATCATTTCATAGTAAAAAATTCAGCCTGTGTATCTAAAAAAAACCTCCCTGCCAAATAGTTACCATACCTAAAAAAGTATCAATAATTCCTTAACATTTTCAAATTCAAATCAGCATTATCAAGTTTCCTGTTTCAGACAAGTTTTCAGGTATATTCAGATAAGCATCCAAAGAAAAGTCCTTACATTGCACTTGGTAAGTAGATCTCTTAAATCACCTGTTTTTAAATATTGTGGTAAAATAAACATAACATACAATTCACCACTTAAACCATTGTTAAATTTGGTAGCATTAAGTACATTCACACTGTTGTACAACCATCATCAGAAATTTTTCATCATGCTAAACAGAAGAACTGTACACATTAAACGTTAACTCCTGAATCCCACCACCCATTCCTGCCTCTAGCCCCTGTAAACTCTATTCCACTTTCCGTCTCTGCGAAGTTGCCTATTCTATCTAGGTACCTCATATAAGATGAATTATACGATATTTGTCCTTTTGTGACTTATTTCACTTGGCATAATGTTTTAAAGGTTCATTCATACTGCAGCATGTGTCAGAATTTCCTTCCTTTTTAAGGCTGAATAATATTCCATTGCACGTATGTACCACATTTTGTTTATCCGTTCACCTGCTGATGGACACTTGGGGTGTTTCTACCATGTGGCTACTGTGAATAATGCAGCTACAAATATTGGTGTACAAATATTTGTCTGAGCCCCTGCTTTCATTTCTTTTGGGTATATACCCAGAAGCAGAACTGCTGCATCATACGGTAATGCTGTTGTAATTTTTTTTTTTTTTTTTTTTTTTTTTTTGAGACGGAGTCTCGCTCTGTCGCCCAGGCTGGAGGGCAGTGGCCGGATCTCAGCTCACTGCAAGCTCCGCCTCCCGGGTTCACGTCATTCTCCTGCCTCAGTCTCCCGAGTAGCTGGGACCACAGGCGCCGCCACCTCGCCCGGCTAATTTTTTTGTATTTTTAGTAGAGACGGGGTTTCACCGTGTTAGCCAGGATGGTCTTGATCTCCTGACCTCGTGATCCGCCTCGGCCTCCCAAAGTGCTGGGATTACAGGCATGCGACACCGCGCCCGGCCAACACTGTTTAATTTTTGAGGAATCACCCTACCTTTTCCACAGCAGCTGTGGAAATACAAATTTCTACCAAATTTTTCCACATCCTCAACACTTGTATTTTCTGCTTTTTTTTTTTTTTTTAAGTTGCCAACCTAATGAATGAAACGTGCTATCTCATTGTGGCTTTGATTTGCATTTCCCTGATGATCAGTGATGTTGAGTATCTTTTCATGTGCTTATTAGCCATGGGTATATCTTATTCTGAGAAATTTCTATTTGAGTCCTTTTCCCATTAAAAAACTTTTGTATAGTTCTTTATATATGCTGGTTATTATCCCTTATAATATATACGTATACAATTTGAAAATATTTTCTCCCATTTGTGGATCTTTTTTTCACTCTCTTGACAGTGTTCTTCGATTCACAAATGTTCTTAATTTTGATGTAGTCTAATTTATTTATTATTTTCTTTTTTTTTTTTTTTTTTGATCAAAGTCTCACTCTGTTGCCCGGGCTAGAGTGTAGTGGTACAGTAATGGCTCACTGCAGCCTTAACCTCCCAAGTTCAAGTGATCCTCCCACCTCTCAGCCTCCTGAGTAGCTGGGACCACAGGCATGTGCCACCATGTCCAGCTAATTAAAATACTTTTTTTTTTTTTTTTTTTTTTTTTGCAGAGACAGGGTCTTCCTATGTTTCCCTGGCTGGTGTCGAACTCCTGGGCTCAAGTGATCCTCCTGCCTTGGCCTCCCAAAGTGCTGGGACTGCAGGTGTGAGCCACTGTGCCCAGCCTTCCCGTCTCTTAAGCCTCTCTTAATATATAGGTTTTCTCCCTTGTCTTTTTTGCCCCTACCTTTCAATTTAATTGTTGAAAAAGTCATTTGTCCTATAAAATTTCCAACAGTCTATAAAGTTCTGATGACTGTATGTCCTTGGTAACATTTCATATGTTCTTCTACCTTCTGTATTTTCTACAAACGGTACTTAAATCCAGATGTGTGCTAAGATTCAAGTTTGGTTTTGACAAGAATTCTTCACACATGGTGTATACTTCCATTAGGAGGCCAAAACGCAGATGTTTACAGAAAATACTAGATACCTTAGAGAGATAGGAATAGTAAGAGTTACAAGAGTTTAGAAAAATGTGCAAGCATTTCCAGAGTTTAGATGATCAAAGGTGCCACAGAGGAAGTAATTCTAACAGTAATCTTCGAATGATTGGTAAAAATTTTAATTAAGCAGATATGGTATAAATAGGAAACCTATTTAAGATAGATGAAGCTGAATAGGAAAACTGCAAAGTGATTGTCTGAAATAACGCCCATGTGGAAGCAGCAATGGGAAAAACTACTATGGTAGTTCAGTCAGGAAGAATAAAGACCCGCAGAGGGTGATGACATTGGGAATGTATTTACCCTTCTGTGCTGGGCACCATACCCTAATGGCTGCCAAGCAAATAAAAGAAGGACTCAGGGCCAAAGGTAGTTCAGAGCAAGGCAGGCAAAAATGGTATATTAGATGATTCCATGTTTTAACTATAAGTAAATATTTTAAATGTTTTCAATGGCTTCCTTTTACTGAATTACCAACTTTTTGTTGTTTCTATTTTGGAGCAGGTGTACTTTTCTTTAATAAAAAAACTATAACACATTTTCAGATTTTCTTTTGCTTTAAACTATTTAGACCTTCTATAAAAGGAGAGTAAATTAAATGTATTTTGTCATATCTTGTACCTGGGAGAAGTGCTCTAATGTCAGCTGAAAGATCAAAGTATTTCATTCTTTGGCAGTCTTAAGAATTTTTCTCATTTTCAAAGGAATATGGCAATGTGAAAAAAAATGGCCAAACCTCTAGACTCTACTGGGCTTGTTGCCAAAAGGAGACCGTGCTTTTCTTCTCTTTAGACACAGGTACAGATCCTTTATGCAAGCAGAACTTTTTGAAAAAGAAAATTCCAGTGTCTTTCTTTGAAATACTGACTTAAATAAAAAGCTTGAATAATCAGAGTTGAGACAGTATAAAAACAGTACCTTTCACTCTCAAGGTGTGTTATAAATAAACAAGGTAGTTCTACAACAGCATTCTAGGCATTTGCCCTCTGAAAATGTTTTTAAAGAAAACTGACACACGAGAATATTGACAGGAGAAACAGCTTAATATATATTTGTTATATCTAACTGCAAAGTAAATGCTGTTAAATGGCAATGATTCAAAACTGTATTAGGACAGTATTTTAAATAATTTATGTTCAAAAGTTTGTTAAAGAATCTCTTAAGAGGGGCACTAGAAGAAACGAGTAAGTTCTGATTTTTCCCCTCTTCACGTCAGACAACCAATGTGTTGTCCTTGTAACAAGGTTTGAGGGAGGCGCATCTCACTCATGAGTGTGAAAGCCCAATCATCACACCTCAGATGAATAAATTCTGTCAAACAGTATTCATCTAGAAATATTAAGATAGAACCATTCTAAAATACGATCTGCTGTTAAGTACAATTTTGTGAATCCTGTTTTCCAAAGAGATTGGATTATCCCATCTATTGTAAAAATGTATTTATATCTTACAACATATCTCATAATTTATATTCAGTATATTTTTGAGGATGGTATTAAAATTATGCTCAGTTTAAAATATATATATAATAATTTACAACTTATTCTTCCTTATAATAATACACGTTGGTAAATTATTTTCTCATTTTAAGAATGTACTACCTTTTGCTAGTTATGATAGAGTATAAATTTTGATAGTTTCTTATATGTGTTAAAATGGAATATTTCAAAGGGTCCCAAGTTTAACTAAGTTTTACATTGTTTTTCTTCAAACCACTATTAACAGCAACAGTGAAGGATACCTTTAAAAAGTGTATCTTCTGAATCTCTTATAAAATAAATATTTACATTAGTGTTTTTTTCTTTAAGTTAGAAATGTACACGTCAACTCATGTATTTCAGAGAACTAAAAAGTAACTGTAGTCTTTCCTCAAGATGTTTCCCTATTGCACTAATAAACACTTTTTTCCTATAGTATCAGATCACAATCAACATTATAGACAAGATATACAAAAGTCTCAGCCCTTCCACTGTACTGGGCATCCTCACAATTTAATAAACAATTCTTTTTTTTTTTTTTTTTTTTTTTTTTTGAGACGGAGTCTTGCTCTGTCGCCCAGGCTGGGGTGCAGTGGCCGGATCTCAGCTCACTGCAAGCTCCGCCTCCCAGGTTTACGCCATTCTCCTACCTCAGCCTCCCGAGTAGCTGGGACTACAGGCGCCCGCCAACCCGCCCGGCTAGTTTTTTTTGCATTTTTTAGTAGAGACGGGGTTTCACCATGTTAGCCAGGATGGTCTCGATCTCCTGACCTTGTGATCCACTCGTCTCGGCCTCCCAAAGTGCTGGGATTACAGGCTTGAGCCACCGCGCCCGGCCACAATTTAATAAACAATTCTACTGTTTTCTGTTTGTTTAGTCAAAAACAATTTATTAAACATATACCATGTGCTAACTATTGTGCTTAGACCTCACAAGTTTACAAGGAAAAGGCCTTTTCCCTCAAGGAATTTATATTCTAAGAAGTTAGCAGATGACACATAAACAAGCAATTACAATAAAATATGATGAGAAAGAATATATAAAGAATGATGAGAATGCAGGGGAGGAAACAATTCTTTCTACTGAAGAAGTTAAAAACGACTCCCATAAGAAGTGAAGCTTGGGCTAAATCTCCAATGAGCAGAAGGCTGGGAGAAGGCGGTGAGTCAGAGAGTAGAGGGAAGACAGAGAACGGCACAGGCAAAGAGAACAGTGTGTGCAAAAGCATGAAAGTGTGAACAGACATGGCACACTGTGTAGAATGGCAAGAGAGGACAGCAGGGAAGCTTGTGCAGGGCGCAGGCCACAAAGGGCTTATATATACCAAACTAAGGAAGTTAGATTTTATTTATTAAGTGACAAAGTCACTTGATCTGTTTCCTATTCTCTAGAGGTAGGGAGAAGAGAAGATGAATTCGGTAAATACTTAGGTAAAATTGGAAAGACTTTGTGTTTGATTGAATATGAAGGGTGGGACAGGCAAAGAGAGAGAGAAAGGGGTCTAAGCTATTTCTTGGGTTTGGGTGAGTTGGATGAAAGCTGTTACTACCAAATGAGATCAAGAATACAGGAAGTGTTGGTTTAGGGGGAAGATGGTGAGTGCAGTTTGGCATATTCTGAATCCAAGGTAACTGAGGGATATCCAAAAGCAGGTGTCTGGCAGCTGGTTTGTATATACATAAATGGCTGAGGCTCAGGAGTGTAGCCTGGGCCAGAGGCACTGAAAGAGATTTGGGAGTCACCTCATGAACGCTAAAACCAAGGAGGCTGAAGAGTAGCAGTAAGTGAAGGACAAAATTCTACGAAGTGCCAATGTTTAATAGGCGGGAGGTGGAAGAGGGCCAATGACAGAGAGACTAGGACAGTGTGGTTTCAGAGAAATCAAGAGGACTTCTGACACAAAGATTTGCCTAATAAGAGATCTTTTGTTGACACGATCTCAGGCACTGTGTCAGAAGTTTCACGTAAGTCACTGTAACCTTGAAGTAGATATTATCATCTCTATTTTACAGATGAAGTAATAAGCAGCTCATAAACCACAAGCTACACAGGAGCTGGGAGACTCTCTATATATTCAGCCTGCGAAGGCTTCTCACAATTAGGGACCCTCTTCTTCCAGCTAGAACGTGGTACAGTAGATGTGTTGGGGGGATGGAGAAGGGGAAGGATCAGGGTTGAGACTCCAACCAGAGTGGGGTCTCAGAGTCTAAGTTAAGGGTGGCCAGCATTCAGATGAATGGTGAGAGAGCAGATCTTACACCTTGCCTTTCATGATACTTCCAACTCTTCCTAATTCTGTAACTCTCCAGTTCTGCCTCATCTTTTACCTGCCAATTGCTTAATTTTCTTGTCATCCTTAAGCTACAACTTCCAGTCCTGATTTCCCTGCCAGTCCTTTATGAATGTAGGAATGTAAGCTGATTTTCCTCCCACAGTCACTGCATGTACTTTTTAAAAACTTATCTTTGACTTTGTAATGAACACTATCCATATTCTCTATCCTATCTATTCTCTATCTATATATCTTCATCTCTATCCTATATTCTCTATCAGCCATTTACTGTTTCTGGTTCCTCTTAAAGCCTCCTTCCCTCATCCCTTCCCTTCTCATCATGCTCATTTCTCTATTTATAGCATGAACATCTTCATGGACTTTGCCTAAGGGGGAAAATCCTTCCTATTTATTTTCCTGACAGTTCATCACTAAGGTCTTTCTCCCAGTCATAGGAAATACTGGGTCTTAATTCTCCTTCAAAAAAAAAAAAAAATCCTGGAAATATATGATTAATGCTCTTGTTCATTCTGAGAACATAAAAAGTACTCCAGCTATGTAAATAACAAAGAAAGAAAATTATCTAATGAGAAAAATGTGTGTGCAGGCTGATGAATTTATCTCCTTGATAGTTAGAAAGATTATCTACGTCTCTCTCTCTGAAAGTTAAAAAAATAAAAATAAGGCCGGGCGCGGTGGCTCATGCCTGTAATCCTAGCACTTTGGGAGGCCGAGACGGGCGGATCACAAGGTCAGGAGATCGAGACCATCCTGGCTAACACGGGGAAACCCCGTCTCTACTAAAAAAATACAAAAAACTAGCCGGGCAAGGTGGCAGGCGCCTGTAGTCCCAGCTACTCGGGAGACTGGGGCAGGAGAATGGCGTGAACCCGGGAGGCGGAGGTTGCAGTGAGCTGAGATCCGGCCACCGCACTCCAGCCTGGGCGACAGAGCGAGACTCCGTCTCAAAAAAAAAAAAATAAAAAAAATAAAAAATAAAAATAAAAAGAAGTTGCTGGGGCGGCCACTGAGGGGGTCGGGGAGGCTGTGCAAGGTGGCGAGCCCGGGCAGCCAGAGTGGCCCCTGTCCCAGCTGCAGCACGAGGAAGAGATGGCGACCGAGGCCAGGGAAGCCGTGGTGTCCCCCATGGACGATGGGTTTCTGAGCCTGGACTCGCCCTCTGACGTCCTGTACAGCGACAGAGCAGAATGGGCTGATACAGATTCAGTACTGCAGAATGATGGCCCCAATCCCATGGTCCAGATCATTTATAGTGACAAATACACACTCTGGAAATGATTAAACTAGTACCACACAATGAAAGTGCACGGAACTATTTGAAAGGGATTTTGCAGGATCGTGGTCTTTCCAAATATCCTGATCTGTTAGGTCAATTACTTGATTTACAACCAAGTCATAGTTCCCCCTACCTAATTGCCTTTCTCGTGGCTATCTATGAAGACATGCTAGAAAGCCAGTGTGACAATAAGGAAAACATTCTTAATAAAGCATTAGAGTTACGTGAAATCCTAGCTCAAGAAAAGGACCCTATAAAAAAGGAATATTGGAGATATACTGGGAGATCCCCTCAAAGCAAACACAGCATAGAAAATGACTCACCAACAAATGTACAGCAATAACACCATCCAGAAGAACTTGATGGAATGCTTTTATTTTTTATTAAGGGACTCTGCAGGAGTTTAAAACGAGAGTGATCCTTCCCTTTGCCTGTGGTGTAAAAGTGCATCACACAGGTGTTGCTTTTTAACAAGAACTGATGCTCCTTGGGTGCTGCTGCTACTCAGACTAGCTCTAAGTAATGTGATTCTTCTAAAGCAAAGTCACTGGATGGGAGGAGGAAGAAAAAGTCCCATAAGGGAACTTTTGTAGTCTTATCAACATGTAATCTAATCCCTTAGCATCAACTCCTCCCTCAGTGGTACACGCGTCAAGATTTGTAGCAGTAATAACTGCAGGTCATTTGTATGTAATGGATATGAGGTAGCTGAAGTTTGGTTCAGTAAGCAGGGAATATAGTGGTTCCATCAGAGCTGGTCTGCACACTCACATTATCTTGCTATCACTGTAACCAACTAATGCCAAAAGAATGGTTTTGTAATAAAATTATAGTTGTATCTAAAAACAACAACAAACAAAAAAAGAAGTTACTGATATTCTTTCTCAGTATCCTCTGAAAACAAGTACCTATGTTTTCTTTCTTATGGCAAAGAAGCAGCAAAGTTGGTAAAGAAATACTACAATCCTTCTGGAGACCAGAACCCTGACTTCCAGATGTGACTACAACCTAACAGGATTCTCTGGTGCAGACTGGCAGGAGGGATGAACAGCCCTCCCAAGTCTTCCTCTGCCAATATGAAAAACTGCTCCACAACTCTTGCCCCTGTACATAGAGGCTGAATGAAGAGAACACTGATCTCAATTTCAGGAAGAGACTAAAGAACATCTGCAGCTTTTCCTTCTATCTGAAGAATCAAAACTGTAATTAAACTGCAATAACTTTCTACCTTGTCTTCAAATCTCATTGTCACTTTCAAAACTTCCATTAACCCATTTCATATAATCTCGACTACAATCTGCTATCTTCTTCATACCAAGAAAATAAAATGTTTGCTTACTGCTCTTTGAAATTCCAACTCTTTTCATACTTATGCCTCAAAAATATTACGTCAATAAAAAAAATTACTTTTCATTTGCCAAGTACTCTCCCAATTTTCTCCAAAGTTTGTTAAATCTCATTCAAATCTTCACTATCTCCCACGAGACAGAGAATTTCTCAGTGCTCTTTCAGGACTGACCAGTGGGCCCCTTCCTTCAAACTCACCCACTAGAATGATCTAATTATTTGCTTCCCCAGCTTAGGTGGTTCTTGTTGAATTTCGTCAAAAGAGACAGAGAGGAAACAACTAGGATGGAGAGAAAAGCAACACAACAAAGTCTGGGGTCATAGAAGCCAAAACGAGGGGCTGTTCTGATGTAGATTATAGATCAAATACTGCCGGGGTCACGTAAGCTGGGACTACAAAATGTCCTCATTAAACCAACGAGTTCACTGGTGATCATGACAAAAGCGTCCACAGTGGGGTGGGTACCAGGCTGAAATGAGCGGAAGAACGAATGAGAGGTTAGGAAGTGAACACAACACACTGGGGAGATATGGGAGTAAAGGAAAATGTTTTCCCCTAAAAAATGGGACACACTTTTAAGTTTACATAAGGTAGGAATAAGGTAGAGAGAAACAGACTGGTGATGTAGTAAAATAGGGAAAAATATCAAAGTAGAAAGGTCTTGAAAGGGCAAGAAAAGAGGCCTAGAGCAAATACAGAGACATGGGCTGATGGTGCAAGGACTAGATCTTCCATAAAGAGAGCGCAGACAGACAAGATAGATGCAGCTGTAAGAGGCAGAAGCAACAGCAGATTTGGAGGTGAGTTCTTTTTTCCCTTTACGTAAAGGAAAAAATGCCTTAAAAAGTTTATTAAATTCCACGGTGTATAGGATATACTTCATAATGAATTCAATTAATTTTAATAATTATCTTTATGATTCTGAGTATAGAATGATTTTAGATATATATTTTTGTAATCAATAGTAAGGCAGTGCAATTTTTAAAAATTCTATTTGTGTTTAATACTGCCACAATCAGATTTTTCTTCAATTAAGTGACTGCATTTTGTGACTAATACACTTTGAAATAACTGTATACCACATTAAATATGGTAATACATGAAATAGCCCTAATTTAAAAAAAAATATCTAGCTTGGGAAAAGAAAAAATATCCTACTACAGTTGCAGGTCATTAACTATTAAGCTGACAAAACACTGCTCATTAGGAGGCAGAATTTTCTTCTAGTATATCTTAGAAATAATTCACATCCAAATGAAGTATTTTGATAAAGAAGAAATAAAAATTAGATAATTTCATGTTTTTATTCAGATATTTGATAAAGAGGAGGCTGAGGCATGAAAATTACTTGAACCCGGGAGGCGGAGGTTGCAGTGAGCTGAGATAGCGCCACTGCGCTCTAGCCTGGGCATCAGACTCTGTCTCAAAAAAAAAAAGAGTTGATGCATTATTTCTAAAATGTATGAAAGCAGTACTACAAAATGGATCTAATTTTGTTGACAAAATAATACCAATTAATCCTTTTTAAATTTTTAAATATTTTCTGTTCCTTTTCTTTTTTTTGAGACAAGGTCTTACTCTGTCACCCAGGCTAGATTATAGTGGTACAATCATGGTTCACTGAAGCCAACTTCTTAGGATCAAGTGATTCTCTCCTACCTCAGCCTCCCGAGTAGAGGGTATTACAGGCGTGAGCCACCATGTGCAGCTAATGTTTATATTTGTTGTGGAGACGGGGTCTCCCTATGTTGCCTAGGTTGGTCTTGAACTTCTGGGCTCAAGTGATCCTCCTGCCTTGGCCTCCCAAAGTGCTGGGGTTACAGGCATGAGCCACCATGCCTGGCCCCAATTAATACTAATTGGGAAGAAGACCAACATAAATTATTGAAAGTTTTAACTGAGAAATATTTTAAAAACATGTAGTCTTCATATTTTCAATACACGGAAAGGCTAAAACTATATAGCAAAAATACTCAAGGGACTCACTGAAATAGATCAGGATAATTTGTAATTAGCATGTAGTTAATTTTAGACGAGCATCTATTATGTGTCAGAGAATGTTTTTAGACAACATACCAAGCAATTGGGGATATAAAAATAACCACACATATTTTTCCACTTTGAGAACTTACGGTTTAATTAAGAAAGATTAGAAACCAGAGAGTACAGTATAACAAAATATAAAAAATGAGAAAGCATAAGACTCTGTTTACTAGTTTCACAGATGACTTCATAGAGTAGGGGAGCTGAGAAGTGGGAGCTGTTTAGCAGGTAGCAGGAGTATGGTATTCCATATAAAGGTCATAGGCAGCACTTGAGGCGCTACCAGGAGTCTGGAACATGAATGCAGTGATGAAGCTGTGCGGGTACTTCTTTTCAGAAGCACAGTATGCTTCTAAGGTCTTGAAATGAGTTTCTCTTTTCAGTTTTTAAAGATTAATCTCTTATCTCTTAATTTTTTTTCTTAAGATGACTTAAATTTTCTCTTTTCAGTTTTTATTTTATGCATTTTTCTTGAAAACAGTTTTTAATAGAATTTCTAAAATCACATTATATTTACGGAGAGTTTTACACAAAAGCTGAATTAATCTACTCTGGTTCTCATATTCTGCCTTTAGGTCAAAATTACTATAGAACCCTCCTCAGCCTTATTTCAGGAAAAACACATCACATAATCATAAGATAGTTCAGTTTATATCCACAGAGATTATCTGAGTTTTCGCAACTGGTAAACACCTTTCTTAAAAATCTCAAAATGCTTCCAGAAAAGTCTACATCATGGAAAAAGCTCTGATCTAAATATTGGTACTTGAACTTTAAACATTTTGCTTAAAATCTACTTTAAAATGCCAAATTAGTAATTTCCTAAAGTAAAACCTTACAAGATATTTATTAACTTTGATTTTTAAAATACCATTTATTTACAAACTCATTAACAAGAGGCTAAGGCCCAGTTAATATTAAATCTTACAAAAAACATATAGCAGTATTACCAATTATAAACTTAAAATGTACCAGACACATAGTAAGAAAACTAAAACCAACTTGCCCAAGGTTACACAGGTAACTAATAGAGCTAGGAATCTAAACCAGGCTTAAAACCCATGTTCTTAATATTTTTTAAGGCTACATACCAGATACCATAAATGTTTAAAACATCTTATTTTATTAAATTCTTTCAACAATCCCATAAGGAAGGCATTATTATCTTATTTTAAAAGGTGATGAAAGTGAGGATGAAAGAGATTAAGTCATTTCCTCAGGTAATAAAACTAGGAAAAATTTGAATTTAAGTCTGTCAACTTCAAAACACGCACTTTTGTTCACTAACCATATACTACATTCCAGTAAATTCCCACTATAAAAAATTTAGGAGCTTGTTAACCTCAAAGTATATAGGGATGTTCTGGCTAGGACTGGAAGGAATTGGTAAGGGGTGGGGTGAAGTGGGTGTAAAGATAAGTAGACAGTTTAGTATAAGGGACTAATACTCGTAGAATATAATGAAAGTCTATTAAATATTGATACACTGAGGAATGTGCAGAAATAGATATTTATCAAAAATAAACAATAAGTGATTAATATTGATTTTATGGAGTTATTATACCTTTGTCATATTTTTCTTTTCCATGGAGTGTTATGTGATAAACTTATTCTCAATTTGAAACTAATTTTTTTTTTTTGAGACACGGTCTTGCTCTGTTGCCCACGTGACCACACACAGCTCACTGCAATTGCAACCTCGACCTCCCGAGCTCAAGCGATCCTCTCACCTCACCCTCCCAAGTAGCTGGGACTACAGGTGTGCATCACCACACCTGGCTAATTTTTCTTCTATATTGTTTGTAGAGATGGAGACTTGCTACACTGCCCAGACTGGTCTTGAACTCCTGGGCTCAAGCTATCCTCTTGCTTTGGCCTCTCAAAGTGCTGGGATTACAGGTGTGAGCCAATGCACTCAGCCGTAAAATTAATGTTGATTTGAGAATGTTGTAAATCTCTTGAGATAACTATAAAAGCTCTGCTGCATTCAATGAAAGGTTATAAACCACTGATTTAGAAATCACATTTGTTTCTTAATTCTCCAATTCCTTCTTTAGATAACAGGAAAGAATAATTAATTTACCACCTACTTCAGGTGAACACTTTTTCTACACTTATAAAATAGAGTGGTCCATCTCTCAGGTCCTTGATAACTTTCACTAAATTAACTATGCCAACTACTTCTATTTTAAATATCTATTTCTAAGATCACTCCCTGAATCCTGAAATCACCTACAAGTGCTTCAGCTTAGAAACTGTAAATTCAGACACCTACTCTATGACCACGGTTCCTTTCTGCTCTTGGACACCCACCACATCTGTTTTCAACCTCACTGGCAGCCTTCTCTCCAGGCTTTTTTCCTCTTCCTGGAGTTTATCATGAAATGGGATTTTTTTTTCCCCCTCTTGACTTTCCTACTTTCTTTTTAAATTTTTCTTCCTATTTTACTTTCTTCTCTATTGTCTCTGCTTAGACTCCATGGCTCATTAGTTAAAACCTCTCTTGCTCCTAACATTGTTAACTCCCTAGGCCATGACTTCCTCCATTCCTCTGCCTAGCAAATCCTAACTGTCCATCTATTCTATTCTGCAACTACACTGATCAATGACTCTATTCTTTCATAATGTATGTTCTCTTCTAGTCCTTGAAGGATTCCCAGAAGTCCTTCTGTTTCTCTCATCAGTTCTTTTTCCATATCCCAGAAGCTACTTCAAACCTTCTTTCTCCATAAAGCTCAGCCCTACTATATCCAATTTTTTTTTTTTTTTTTTTTTTGAGATGGAGTTGCACTCTTGTTGCGCAGGATGGAGTGCAATGGCACAATCTCAGCTCACTGCAACCTCTGCCTCCCAGGTTCAAGCGATTCTCCTGCCTCAGCCTCCTGAGTAGCTGGGATTACAGGCACCTGCCACCACGCCTGGCTAATTTTTTGTGTTTTTAGTAGAGACAGGGTTTCACCATGTTGGCCAGGCTGGTCTCGAACTCTGGCCTCCCAAAGTGCTGGGATTACAGGTGTGAGCCACTGCACCGGGCCCTAAATCCTATTTTATAAAGAAAATCGAGGCTACTCCAAAACACCGCCCTCATTTGCTTGCCTAATTTGCAAATGTCTGCATAAAATGCTCATTTGTTCATCCTCTTCTCCTGACACAATGGGAAAGGCATCCTCCCTGTGGAATGCTGATCCTTCCACTCCTGTTCTGAAGATAATCCCTTCTTTCCTATTTTCCAGGATTTTGTCCTATTCATACTTCCTTTGTATTTTCCACCTCTCCTTCTCATCAACTAGAAACATGTTCACCACCTACAATAAACCAATATTCTCTTGGCCTTTTTTCTCTATCCTTAGCTACTACCCTCTAACTCCTCTGTTCATGACCACATCTCTCAAGAGGTCTGTGTTTACTTTTCTCGTATCTCCCATCACTTCTCAGTGTTCTGCAACTTGGCTTTAGATCTCATCCCATCACTGACCTGTATAGTAGTTGGCCCTCCGCATCCATGCATTCAACCAACCATGGATCAAAAATATTAATAGGTCTGGTGTGGTGGCTCATGCCTGTAATCCCATCACTTTCAATGGCCAAGTCAGGAGGACTGCTTGAGTCCAGGAGTTTGAGGCCAGCCTGAGCAACATAGTGAGATCCCCGTCTATACTAAAATTCAAAAAAATTAGCCATGTATGGTGGTGCACACCTGTAGTCCCAGCAGGCTGCAGCAGAAGGATTGCTTGAGCCCCAGAGTTTGACGCTGTCGTGAGCTATGACTGTGCCACTGCACTCCAACCCAGCAACAGAGCAAGACCTTGTCTCAAAAAAAAAAAAAAAAAAAAAAAACCCCAAAACAACCCATACCACTACAAATAAAAAAACAACAGAGTTACAGAATACAACAACTATATACATAGCATTTACATTGTATTATGTATTACAAGTAATCTAGAGATGATTTGAACTACATGGGAGGATGTTTGTAGGCTACACACAAATACGATGCCATTTTATATGAGGGTCTTGAGCATTCTTGGATTTTGGTATCCAAGGGGGGCCCTGGAACCAATACCCCGTGGATAACAAAGCACCACTGTACTTGTTAAAAAGTCAAACACTTCCAGCTGCTAAATACAGCGGATACTTCTCAGTCCTTAGCTCACTCAACTCCCTAAGTTTACTTGGTTTTCACATTTGATACGTTCCTTTTTTCTTTTAACACTTTCTCTGCCTGGTTTCTGTGCTAACACTTCCTGGCGTTCCTCCGCCTCTCTGACCACTCTGCCACCATCTCTCTCTCTCCGTCCCCTCCCTTACGTGCTGGTGCTCCTCTGGACGCCCTGCAGGCTTCTCATGTTTTATTTCAGATACTCTGCCTCATACCCTCTCCCGGCTTTAATTAACATTGATGGTTTAATAATTTATCTGTAATTGCTCAAAGACTTTGACAAAGTTACCTCCTACTTACTATGTTATTATGTTTTAAAAACACCTATTAAATAACATGGTGCAAATCTCATACCTTAATACCTTAATAATACTTCAGTTAAACACATAACTGAAAATTTAACAGAAATCAAAATTACCTTTATCGCCAAGGTCTCTGAAAAAAGTTGATCCACAGCCAGCTGTTTGGATTCCTGACAGTGTATCCTCGATGTCCTTTGAATACACATATTAAAATTTAACTTCTAAAAGTCCATTTCCTTTGTAGCTGGGACTACAGACGCCCGCCTCCACGCCCAGCTAATTTTTTTGTGTGTATTTTTAGTAGAGAGAAGGTTTCATCCTGTTAGCCAAGATGGTGATCTCCTGACCTCGCTATCCGCCCGCCTTGGCCTCCCAAAGTACTGGGATTACAGGCATGAGCCACCGTACCCGGCCAAAAGTTCATTTTCTATCTTACCAAAAACAAACCCCGCCCCCTCCCACATGTTGCTTACCTTTTTTGTCAGCTTCCTGACTGAAGTTTTACCTACAACAAAGAAGAAACATTATTTAGTATCCATATTCTTTGGTAAAATTCAGCTTGCACTAAGAAAGAAAATTATTTAAAAGACAAAACAAACAACTAAATATTTATTAAAAAAGCAAAGGCTTGTGATTTTAGCTAATATTCTTAAGCCATAATTATGAGTCAGAGAATTCTAAGACTAAACACAAAGACACTATAGTTTTATACAAGATCCATTTTCAATTTCACTCACCCTATTTCATACATATGAAATCGTATATAACCATCTATGAGTTATCCTAGTTGTCTGAATCATATTATTAATTCTCATCAAACATAATTTGTTCACATGATTATTAAAATCACTCTCTTTTTACTTTCATTGATTTAGGAAAAAACACTCATGATTTAGAAAGCTTCCTTTTTTTGAACTCTGGAAAGACCTCTTAGGCTTGTAACTCTCCAGTCAAATGTAAAAGTCTAGCCAACATAACCATCCATTCTAAAGTAGCTAACTTTTAATAATTTCCTATTGGATAACAGAGATTCAAAATTCTTCCAGGTATTCAGCCACCCTCTTTACTGCCTACATCATTTTCCTAATATCCACCATAATTCTAAAGCCATTACATTGTTTCTTTTTTTTTAGGACTTATTCTGATGATAGCCTCAAGTCATTTTAAACATCTAGAACAAAACTGAAAAATGTTTTACTTTTGTCTCTTACGTAAGCAATATACAGCACTAACTTTACTTACTGCTCTCAAAATTATCTTGTCTATGAAGTTCCTTCAGTACAATTACATGGTCTGTGAAAATTCAGGTGGCACATTAAAAAAGAGTGCTTTTAGATGTGACTTTTCTGTAGTTTGGGTTGTTTAATTTGGACGATTAATCTACAAGGGCAAATTCTATTATTTGGTATTAGTTAACTGTCAGGATTTTATTTTTACATTATTAATCAAAACATTAGTTGTGAATATGACTACGTACTTTTTAGAAACATCTATGACTATGTTCGTAAGCTTAGGTGTTGATATTTTGGGGTAATTTTAATTCACCGGAGAAACTATTATGTCCCAGCCAAAGAGCCCCAGATTCTACTGTTAGGTGGTGTTATAGTATCAGATAATCAAACAGACAAAAATTACCATGTATTGTACAAATCTAAGTGAGTCAATGTGTATATAATATGCAGTCCTATAATGCTGGTAATGAACTCCAAAAAACTGTGCAATACATGTATTTACTTATCTTTACATAGTCAATTAACTTAAAAAATAAACTGATCATTATTTCTCTGCTTTTCCTAAAGTTATGCCACAAATACTCATTACCATATGCCCTTTTATTTTTAGACAACTTTATCTGTTTTTAAAAAGGGGATTAATCCTTATATCCAACTTAAAGTATTCTAGAAAGCAATTATTAACATTTTGAAGGCAGAAGAGGACCAAGAGTTCAGGGTAGCAAAATGGATGGTGTCTAACAGTTTCTTAGAAATCAGATTATTTCTAAGGGGTGTTATCTGTTTGAAGGCTAGATTCCTTTTTGGTCTTTCAAAAATCGTTTAAAAAAAATCCTTCTACTTGAAACTGAGTGAGTAAAGAAGGTAATGTTTGCTTCCCGCCAGCTCGAAGTCTGGCTGCCAAACAGCTAAACCAATAAAATTCAATACTGTGTGAATGAAATACCACAATAAAGCCATGAACTAACTGAATAATATAACACCAGAATTACAGATAAAAAGTAAATTATAAAATCTGTGGAGGCAGATTTCATACCTGTCTTACTTTTATGCAGGTCAGTGCTAAACATTTAAATATTTGTTGAATAAACAAATCAGAAAAGATTTCACAATGTCTTCTCATCCAGGTCCCTGTCTTTTGGATAAATTATTATATCCCCACTTTACATGTAAAACAAATTGGCAAGAGGAATTAGGTAACAATATGGGCATTGAAGGATTTATTTTCATATCTCATATAGATTTTTCAAAAACAAGTGTTAGACTCTTTGAATTCCATGATAGTAGTAAAAAGAACCTGCGGCCTACTTTCAACACTTAACAAAACTGAATAATTATGCATGGTACGATTATAGAGACAGTTTTGCTGCTTTTCATTATTTCATGTAGATTACAAGTTCTATTTGATATGTATATAAATATTTGATCATCAAAAAATGGGAAAACCAGGTACTTAATGTAGTTTAAGTTGTAAAAACATCTTTTTAAATTTTTTTAATTCAAATGGAATAAGTAATTAGAAAATAATGAAGAAATTAACTTTTTGGTGAAAAGTTTAGAAGCTACTATTCTCTTACAAAAAACTCATTTTTAGATTAAAAAAAAAAAAAAGACAAGGCAGAGATACTAGGAGTGAACACCTGTTCTCTCCTGCTTCCTCTTTCTCTTCAGTTAATGCACCTTTCACTGAGCATTATGAGAAGCTGTGGTGTTTCTTTTTTTTTTTTTTTGAGACGGAGTCTCGCTCTGTCGCCCAGGCTGGAGTGCAGTGGCGCGATCTCGGCTCACTGCAAGCTCCGCCTCCCGGGTTCCCGCCATTCTCCTGCCTCAGCCTCCCGAGTAGCTGGGACTACAGACGCCGCCACCACGCCCGGCTAATTTTTTGTATTTTTAGTAGAGACGGGGTTTCACCGTGGTCTCGATCTCCTGACCTTGTGATCCGCCCGCCTCGGCCTCCCAAAGTGCTGGGATTACAGGCGTGAGCCACCGCGCCCGGCCCGAAGCTGTGGTGTTTCAAACCCAGAACACTCTGTAGGGTTTTCTCGGTAGACAGCCGTCTCACCCAGGCTGCTTCCTCTATACTGCTTGTTCACAGGCTGAGCAGCACAAGAAGAGGTCCATGGTCTGACCTGCACAGCAGGAGCCATGACCTCATTTCTCCTGACAGCAGTAACAAGGCAAGGCCGTATTACATACACCTAAGTATTTCTGGACAATATTTTTCTATTTAAGGATAAAACCCATTTGGCAAATCTAATTTTTCCTTCTGTTTTTGTTTCAGTTTGTTTTTTTTCAATGTGGCGTAGGGGGGCACTCCTGTCTCTCTTTCTTTGGCTATTTCCACATTCACATAAATAAAAAAATTCAGTCGCATTATTTTCACAGCTATTTTATATGTATTCACACACTTATGTATGAAAATAACAGAATGGGGCAAAACACAGGAAAAAAGGTAGATCTAGACTTGAGGTTGTAATGTTTCATTGTATGAATATGAAAACAAGAAAAACACATTGGTTTGGTTTGGTTTTGTTTTGTTTTTTTGCAGGAGGCGGCATAGATCTTGAAGCACCAGGACAGAATTTTGGCTCAGGAAGTAAAATGTTTTAAAAGGATTCCACCTATAGTAGAGATTCCACCATGTGGTTTTCACTATTTACAAAGGATTTATGAAGTAAAATCCAGATACAGCATATCCTGTTATAGGTAAGCAGACCTTCTAATACTTAAAATAGTAAACCTGCATTTATACACATTAAGTGTTCTTACAGATCAAATAAATCTGCCTCTGGCCAAAATAAAGTTATTTGATAAACATAATTACAAAAACAATACCAGTACTATATAACTTAATTTCATTTTGTAGAGGTCAGTAGTCTTCTAATACATAACAGTTAGACAATAGACATATTTCCTTCATTTTATAACTTTTTCATAAATATATGTGACAACTTGATATCAATATTAGAATCAACCTAAGACAGAGCTGATTATACTCTAATAAATGCTTTTATTCAGTCACAGCTATAATGGAAACCAAGGCAGAAAATGATGCATTAGCAAAACTAACCTTCCTCTATCACTAATAAGAGTGGTAAGTGCCACAGCTAACATCATACTAAAAGCTCTCAGCTTTTCTTCTAAGAACTGAAATGAGACAAGGATGCTCACTCTCACCCCTTCTATTCAACATAGAACTGGAAGTCCTAGTCAGAGAAATTAGGCAAGACAAAGAAAAATAAAGGGCATCCAAATTGGAAAGGAAGAAGTCAAACTGTTCCTATTTGCAGACAACATGATCTTACATACAGAAAAACCTAAAGACTCTACCAAAAAAAACTCTTAGAATAAATGAATCCTGTAAAGTTGCAGATATAAAAATCAACATAGAAAAATCAGTAGCATTTTCTATATGCAAGCAAAGAACTAAGAAATCAAGAAGGGAATCCCATTTGCAATAGGTACAAACACACACACACACACACACACACACACACACACACACACACAAAACAACTGGGAATAAATTTAACTGAGGAGGTGAAAACCTTCACAAAAATAACTACAAAACACTGATGAAAGAAACTGAGGAGGATACAGACAAATGGAAAAACATCCCCTGCTCGTGGATCAGAGAATTAATATTGTTAAAAGGACCACACTACCCAAAGCAATGAACAGATCCAATGTAATCCTTATCAAAGTAACAACGACACTCTTCACGAAGTAGAAAAAAAAATCCTAAAACTTCTACGGAACCATAAAAGACCCTAAGTAGCCACAACAATCCTTAGCAAAAGGAACAAAGCTGGAGGCATCAAACTACCAGACTTCCAAATACACTACAAAGCTGTAGTAACCAAAAAACAGCATGGTATGGCATAAAAACAGAAACACAGATCAACAGAACAGAGAACCTAGAAATACATGATGTATCTACAGCCAACTGATTTTAGTTAAAAGTACCAAGAACCTAACTTGGGGAAAGAACAGTCTCTTCAATAAATGGTAGTGGGAAAGCTAGATACTCACATGCAGAAGAATGACACTGGACCTGACCCTCTCACCTTATATAAAAACCAACTCAAAATGGATCAAAGACCTAAACGTAAGACCTGACACTATAAAACCACTACAAGAGAACAGGTGAAATACTTCAGGACATTGGTTTGGGAAACGATTTTATGAATAAGACCTCAAAAGCACAGGCAACAAAAGCAAAAAATATATTAGTGAGATGATACCAAACGAAAATGCTTCTGTACAGCAAAGGAAACAAACAAGGGTAAAAAGACAACCTATAGAATGGGAGAAAATATCTGCAAAACTATTCATCTGACAGGGGATTCACATCTAGAATGTACAAGTGCAAACATCTCAACAGCAAAAAAATCACAAAATACTTCAACGAAAAACGGGCAAAGAGCCTGAATAGACACTTCAAAAAAGAACACATACAAAATGACCAATAAACACATGGGAAAAAAAAAAAAAAAAAAAGCTCAACATCACTGATCATCAGGGAAATGCAAATCAAAACTATAATGAGGTATCGTCTCATCCCAGCTAGGATGGCTATTATCAAAAAGACAAAAAATAAACTCTCGCAAGGATGCAGAGACAAGGAACTCTTTTCTGAGACAGGGTCTTGCTCTGCTGCCCGGGCTAGAGTGCAGGGGCGTGGCCATAGCTCACGGAATCCTCAACTTCCCGGGCTCAGGTAGTCCTCTTGCTCAACCTCACAACTGGCTGGGACTATGGATGTGCACCACCAGGCCTGGCTAATTTTTTGATTTTTAATAGAGATGAGGTCTTGCTATGTTGTCCAGGTTGATTTCAAATTCCTGAACTCAAGCAATCCTCTCACCTCAGCCTCCCAAAGTGCTGGGATTACACTCGTGAGCCACTGCACCGGTCAGGAAAGGAACTCTAATACACTGCTGGTGAGAATGTAAACTAGAACATATGCTACTATGGACAACAGTTTGGAGTTCCTCACAAAACTAAGAATTACCATATGATCCAGCAACCCCACTACAGGGCATTCATCCAAAGGAAAAAACAATCAATATATCAAAGAGGCATCTGCATCCCCCCAGCATGCTTACTGCAGCACTATTCACAACAGCCAAGACATGGAATCAACCTAAGGGTCCAATGACAGATGAAGAACAGATAATGAAAATGTGGTACATGCATACAGTGGAATACTATTCAGCCATTAAAAAAATGAAATCCTGTCATTAACAGCAACATGGATGGAACTGGAGGACATTATGCTACGTGAAATCAAGCCAAGAATCAAAAGTTAAACACCCAATATTCTCACTGATATGTGGAAGCTAAAAAAAAGTTTATGTCAGCTGGGCGCAGTGGCTCACGCCTATAATCCCAGCACTTTGGGAGGCCGAGGCGGGCTGATCACCTGAGGTAAGGAGTTCAAGACCAGCCTGACCAACATGGTGAAACTCCATCTCTACTAAAAAATACAAAAATTGATGGGTGTTGTGGTGGGTGCCCGTAATCCCAGCTACTCTGAAGGCTGACGCAGGAGAATCACTTAAACCCGGGAGACAGAGGTCGCAGTGAGCCAAGACCACACCACTGCACTCCAGCAAGAGCGAAACTCCATTTAAACAAAAAAAAGTTGATCTCATAGAAGTAGAAAGTAGGACAGAGTATACTAGGGGTTGGGAAGAGTGGGAGGAAGAGTGGGATAGGAAGAGATTTGTTAAAGGATACAAAATTACAACAAGACTGGAGGGCAAAGTTCTAGTGTTCTATATACCACTGTAGGATGACTACAATTAGCAGTAATACATAGTTTTAAAGATCTAGGAGGAGGAAACTGAATGTTCTCAACACAAAGAAATGATAAATGTTTGAGATGCATATACTAATCACCCTGATATGATCACTACACATTACATGTATTGCAACATCACTATGTACCCTGTAACTATGTACAATTATGGGTCAATTAAAAAAATAAAAATCAATAAATAAAACATTTTAAGTGGTAATTGAAGAAAAAAGAGGACAAATTCAGTGGTGCTATTTTCCTTCAACAAAGTATATGGCTTGTTTATGTTTGCTGGAATATTTAAATAGTGAATGCAAAGATGGTCTCTGGTTGTATTTTTTCTAAAGGGAGACAAATGGTTATTCCCTAAAATGCCTAAAACTGGCTTCCTTGCCAATTTCCAAAGTATGGTCTTCAAATACATTCATTTGGGAAGGGATAAAAAGACTTTTTTTTTTACAACCTCAAGCGTTGTGAAATTATAGGAGCATCATACACAACAAATTATTTAGTTTAAAAATGATCTAAAGGGGAAATACAGCAGCTAAGAGATTATGTAACGTGGGGGAGGGGGAGGTAAGGGAAAGCTTCTCCAAATGAGTTGCTTAAGCGAAGATCTTAAGTGGATGAATTAGCTCAGAAAAGTGAAGTTAAAAGCATCATACACATCCTATGTGTAAGTTCTGAGATGGGTATGTGTTGTAGTGTTCTAGGACCAGACGGCAGGTCCTGCCAGTCTCCTCTATTGTGATGAGAAGGCAGGAGAAGCTAAGTGCCAAGGCTAGTAGTTTTGGCAGAGCAGGCTGAGGTGGTTCCTATCTAATGATTTCTATTTTCTCTGTAGCTAGGTGGTCGGGTAATTTGCTAAAGCGTACAGGGGAAGGTGTTAAGGATAGCTAGAGGCTCGCAGAAACTCAGCATGATACACCTGAGATTGCTAGTATAAAAAAATACAATTGATTTTTATATAGTGCTGCTCTATCCTGCGACCCTGATAAACTTACTATTAGCTCTAAGAGCTTTAATATTGATTCTTTGGCGTGTTCTACATAGGTCATCATCCTGTGCATAAACAAAGACAGCTTTATTTCTCCCTTTTAAATGTGGAGGTCTCATTTCTTTTTCTTCCCTTTTCGCATTGGCTAGACCTTCCAGCACAATGTTGAAGACAAGTAGTGAGAAGGGACAGCCTTGCCTAGTTCCTGATCTTAGGGGCAAAGCATTCAATCTTTCATCATTAAGAATATTGGCAACTGGCTTTATGTACTTACTGCCTTTTATTGCCTAGTCTTAGAAGTCTCATAGCGTCTCTACCGCACAGGTTCTATGAGTTGAGGCAGCCACAAAGTTACAAGGGGAGGGACAAAGGCTCCACTTTTGAATAGGGAATGATAAGGTTCTGGATGAGCATGTGAGACCAGAAATAGACTTTTCAATTTTGAAAATACAAATGCTACAGCATCTTAATGATGTATCTCCTCATATGGCATATTCTCCCTTTTCCTGCTTTACCTAGGGGAATTCTATCCATGCTTCTCATATCCTCTGTGAAATATCTGATTATTCCAGCCCTCATTGATCTCTCTGCTGAAATGTTATCAGACTTTAGTCTATTACTGAAACTCTTACACTATTATCATGAATTTTGTTAATGGAATAATAGTATGTTTTATTCACCATTATATTCCCAAGGCCTAACACAGTACCTGTTACATAGGGTAAATCAAATAAAAATTTAAAGAAATGTATGGATTATAACTCATTTCATTATGTAAGAGTCTGTACTGATTGACGTATTTAGGAATCTATCTAACATCTGTGCCAGGCACTGTGCTACGTATTTAGGAATCTATCTAACATCTGTGCCAGGCACTGTGCTAGGCTGGGAATACGATGTCAAGTAAGACAGACCCTGATGCTGTTAACAGAACTGCGGATAGGGTAGGCACAGTGTCTTTGTGTACTTGGGGGTGAGGTGGGGGCAGAGCATCTGCAGTGCATATAGAGTTCTTTACCTGAGATGCCTCTGGTACTTCTTAGAATGTTCAAGAAACAAGGAATATTATGGGTCTTGTGGTCAGGTGAGAGGTCTGATCTGGAGATACAGGTATGAAAATCAGTGTTCAGGGAACAGATCAATCACTGATGTGGAGAAGATCATCAAGGAAGAAGAATCAAAGATATGTGAAAAAGTATATTCACTATAGCATTATTTATAAAAGTGAAAAAATTATACACAAATGTTCTACCACTAGGGAATCAACTAAATAAATTATGGCATATTAATAAAATAGTGTTGTGCAGTCACAAAAATAGTATTTTAGAAAAAATATTTATTGACAAGGAAAATAACTCATGATCTATTATACAGAAAAAGTAAGGGTATAAAAACAGCATATAAAGCATGGTCTCAAATTTGTCAAAAGAAATGTGCTAATGTTGGTTATTTCTGAATGGTGGTGACAATCTGGTTGACTTTATTTTCTGCTCTATACTTTGTAACGTCTTAGTTTCTAACATGAACATAGGTTTTATTACAAAAAAGTGTTATTTCTTAATCTAAAATACGTAGCTGCTAATGTTTACCTGATGAGTGTGGTTAAGATCTGAACACAGATTTTGTGGATAGAAGGTTTTAATCTTTTAAAATTTTAGACTTTTAATTTAGAATTACTGATTTTAACCTATAGTAGCTACAGGTCTTCTCACATTCTCTAATTTAATCATGCCAACAACACTATATGGTAGACACTATTATTTTATAGATCTGGAAACAGGTCAGGTCAGGTAGTTTACCCAAGGTTACAACGGCGCTAGTGAAGCTGTGGAAAGAGGACCAGGTCCTGTTTGACTCCAATATGCCACCCTTTACCACAATTGACACCCGGCATCCCAAGACACCTTCACATAGGTTATATTTCTCAAACTTGTTTGACCAAAACAATCACTTGGAGGGTGCTTGCTAAGCATACAGGAATCTAAGAGAGATAAGTAGATAGAAAGTGGGGGTGTTATACAAGGATTCTATCACCGTATCTCAGACTTTCTGAATAAAAATTTCCCAGGGTGGGGGAGGAGAGAAGACAAGCTTGAGATTTTTTTTTTTTCTCTTGAGACAGAGTCTCGCTCTGTGGCCCAGGCTGGAGTGCCGTGGCACGATCTTGGCTCACTGCAATCTCCGCCTCCTGGGTTACACCATTCTCCTGCCTCAGTCTCCTGAGTAGCTGGGACTACAGGCGCCCATCATCACGTCTGGCTAATTTTTTTTTTTTTGTATTTTTAGTAGAGACGGGGTTTCACCGTCAGGATGGTCTCGATCTCCTGACCTCGTGATCCACTCACCTCGGCTTCCCAAAGTGCTGGGATTACAGGCGTGGGCCACTGCGCCCTGCCGACAAGCATGAGAGTTTTTAAACAAGGGCCCTAAGTGAATTTACTGTCAGGCAAGTCCGTGAAATTCTATTATCACATTAGATAACTGATACTCAGTTTTAGGGAGCAGTAATCAATCTCAGAGAGATTAAGAGATGAGCCCCAAATCAGATTAAGCTACAGTACATGGTGGCAAAGACAAAAACTACCTAGTTCAACTGCAATTGATTTTCAAATTTAAGACTCATTTGTGGAATTTCAAAGTCCAAGATAAATTTGCAAAGATACGGGGTCACATGAGCAACTCTGGCACGTGCACCATAATACATTCTATGGTCACCCTAATCATAACCCTTTCAGAGTAAGCAACTGGTTAATCTGAATTTGGGGGTCTGAGTTGGCTGTTCATTCGTCTGTTTATTATTTACGTATTTATTTGCAAAAAAATCTCATGTTGTAAGTTAAATAAGGGCATACCATATACTGGTATAAGGAACAGTCAAAACCGGCATAGGGCAAAACTGCTGCGGCATCTTCCTCAAGGCCTGATTTCTCTCTTCCCAGTTCAGCAACTGTGCAGCTGAACATGCTGGAGAAATAGAACCACAATTATGCAGAACAAACTTACTTCAACTTTAGAATAATAACCTCAAGTGGGACTTTAATAGTGGCATCTGTTCTGTGACCCATTTTTGCTTACACTTGACCAGTTATGAAGACGTTAAGTTTAAGCTGTGACCTCGGGCTCGTGGACGTGTGAAAAAAACCTTCAGGGAATTTAAGCTAAAATCATGGTCTAACAGGTGGTAGAATCGATATTTTTAAAGGGTAGGGGTAGCACCATTTTAGTTTTCCCTTAAATATTATTACTGAAAATGACTGTAAGGTCTAGCTGCACACACAGGAGCTACAAATATCTGCTTGCTTTAACTTAGTAAAGACTTCAGGCAAAATCCACTCTATCATCTCATTCCAGATACTTTCGGTATTCCAAAGCTACATAAATTTATTAATATTCAGTTTTCAGTTTCAACTTAGGCTGAATTACACTTGAAAATACTTACTGCCAGGTATGGTGGCTCACACCTATAATCCAGTGCTTTGGGAGGCCAAGACGGGAGGATCACTTGAAGTCAGGAGTTCAAGAGCAGCCTGGGCAACCAAGCAAAACCTCTGTCTCCACAAAAATTAAAAAATTAGCTGAGCACAGTGGCATGTGCCTGTAGTCCCAGCTACTTTGGAGACTGAGACGGGGGAGTTGCTTGAACCCAGGAGGTTGAGGCTGCAGGGAGCTATGATCGCACTATTGCGCCCCAGCCTGGACCATGGAGCAAGACCCTATCTCTTAAACAAAACAAAGCAAAATAAACAACAACACTTTGAGGTAGGTACTATTAGCATTCCCATTTTACTGATGAGGAAACCAAGGCTAAGAGCTTACACAACCTTGCCCACAGACACAATACTACTAAGTGGTGGAGCCAGTACTCAAACTCACTTTCTGTCCTATTCTAGGACCTGTACTCTCAACTACACGATAATGCCCATTCTTCTTTTGTTCTTCACTTATGTGTGTGGACTCCAACTATCCTTTCATCTCATTGGGCCCTACAATCTATTTGAATCTATGACCTTTTCACTATTTCTCACCTCCTCATTCATGTCCTAACACGCCACCTGGCTCAGCTTCCACAGTCAACCATCAGACCTGTTCCCTTGTGCACACATTGACTCCCTTGCTTCTCTTTCACTTTGTCGTATGCTCTTGGCTAATCCCGATGCTGGCTAGATCCGACTCTCTGCCTATTCCATACCAGCACTTTTACAGTTGAACACAGTGGAGAAAAAGAACCACAATCATGCTAAACAGACTTATATTTTTTTAATACCTTTTAAAAAATATATGGAATGCTTCACGAATTTACGTGTCATCCTTGCACAGGGGCCATGCTAATCATCTCTTATTTTTCCAATTTTGGCATACGTGCTGCCAAAGCAAGCATATAAATAGACTTAACTTCAAAATTAATAACCTCAAGTGGGGACTTTAATAAGGCGACTGCCGATCATATAGTACTTCTCAATTCATCAACTCTCACTCTTTTATAAGGCTATTTCTGCAAACCTCAATACCTTCCCCCCTCTTCACTCTCAGCTGATGACCTGGCTTCCTAATTCACTGAGAAAAAAAGAAAGAAAGATGATAAACAACTTGACCAGCTCCCATTAGCTGTCATGTGGTGTGTGTGCCTTTTCTCCCACCATTACGAAGGAACTCTGTGCTCCTACCTAATCCAAGCTTCCACTGTGCTCTCACACTCTTTTCCCTCTCGTCTTCACAAGGACTTTGTTTTAGAAATTGTTCCTTCTTCCTGCACTGCCCAGTTTTCCTGTCTCATCTACCAACACACATTGAAAGATCCTCTTAATCGCATTTCCGCCTCCGTCTACTGCTTCATCTCTCTCTTTCTCTTTATGGCAAGCCACTCTGGGGTTTATTTTTTGTTTTTCCCATTTTTTTCCTAAACTCACTCTAGTCAGGTTTTCGTGTTTACAACAATGCACCAAAACTGTTCTTATAAAGGTCACCAGTAACCCACATATTGCCAAATCCAATGGTCAATTCTTAGTCCTCATCTGACTTGACTTCTCAACAGCATCTTTCTTTTTTTTTTTTTTTTTTTTTTTGAGACGGAGTCTAGCTCTGTTGCCCAGGCTGGAGTGCAATGGCCGGATCTCAGCTCACTGCAAGCCCCACCTCCCGGGTTCACGCCATTCTCCTGCCTCAGCCTCCTGAGTAGCTGCGAGTACAGGCGCCCGCCACCTCGCCCGGCTAATTTTTTTTGTATTTTAGTAGAGACGGGGTTTCACCGTGTTAGCCAGGATGGTCTCGATCTCCTGAACTCGTGATCCGCCCGTCTCGGCCTCCCAAAGTGCTGGGATTACAGGCTTGAGCCACCGCGCCCGGCCTCAACAGCATCTTTCATAGTTGATTACTCCGTCCTTGAAATGCTTTCTTTTTTTTTTTTTTTTCTCAGCTCACTGCAAGCTCCGCCTCCTGGGTTCACACCATTCTCCTGCCTCAGCCTCCCGAGTAGCCGGGACCACAGGCACCGCCACCATGCCTGGCTACTTTTTTGTATTTTTAGTAGAGACGGGGTTTCACTGTGTTAGCCAGGATGGTCTCGAACTCCTGACCTCGTGATCCACCCACCTCGGCCTCCCAAAGTGCTGGGATTACAGGCGTGAGCCACCGCGCCCGGCTGAAATGCTTTCTTTACTTAAATTTCACAACACTCTGCTTTCCTGGTTTTCTTCCTACCTTTTAGCTGGTCCTTCTCTGGTTTTCCTCATCTCTCCACCTCCAAGCATTGGTATAACTCACCGCTCCGTCCTTTGACTTATCTTTTCTACCTAAACTCATTTTTGAGATCTCATCAAGTATTTTAGCTTTAAATAGCACGTATATATTGAAGATTCTTAAATTTACATCTCTAATGTCTAGGGAGTTTTCAGGATAGTGAAGACATGAGACTATTTGGAAGTTTTAAAGAATGAGACAGTGGAGAGAAAAAGTGATGGAACTAGAGGAGGGGGCGGAGGAATCAGCCTTAGCAGGGCAAGAGCACTACTTCCAGTTTAAATGGCCAGAAAGCATGTAGACAACTTCTCGGGCAGGAAGGGGTGATCTGAAGAACTCCCTAGCTTATGGCCTTAATTTGCTCAGTTAAAAATAGGAGAAATAATACTATAAATGTGAAAAAAGGATGTGATAAAAAGTCTGAAAAAAGAAGCAAGAGTTGAGAAGAGCTGACGAAGGAAATAGGAGAAAGCTAATTCATGTGTAAAATGATTTGAAAACTCTAGGTGAAGGTGAAGACTATGAAATTAGTGGCTCCGGTCTACACAATCACATGATTTTCTCCCAAAGTTGATAGCAGGCTAAGTCCGACAAGAACAACAAAGGGGAAAGATATTTGCAAGTAGTTATTAAACAGTGACAAAATGACAAACCTGTAGCTACAGGGGAGGAAAAATACCCAGGAATAGTGGAGAGCTTGGGAATAATGGGATAGTTGAGACTAGAAGCTTTTATTAAATCTGAGAACGGGTACATTGGGTATTAGAAAATGGGCAGGGTGGGGACAACAGCAAGTTGTTGCCAGAGAATGGGATTCTGCAATTTGAGATTTTAAAACTGGAGCAATTCCAGGTAATGGACATGGGAAGTGAGTAAGAATGAAGGCCACTGGAAATGAGAACTAAAGAACTATAAGGCTAAAGAAATTCAGCAGAAAAGAATATAAGAAGGGAAATGGCATTCTGGCTAGATAAGCTGGGTCTCAAAGCAGCACATTTGATGGTTTTTGGAGTGCACAATGGAGGACTGAGGATGACACCGGTTTCCCTCAAGCCTACCATGGAACCAGGAAGAATGAGTGTCTACTTGAAAGGAGCATGGGGAGATGGTTTACATAAGCCTCATTAACTACTATTAATAAAGTATATTATTTGCAAAAAATCCAAAAAGATAAATACCAGGTAGAAATCAGTTTAGGATCTAATAAATCTTAGACTGTTTTGTATCTTTCTGTTTCTTCATGGAGATCATGGGTCAGTGGGTTGGCCCTGTTTTTCCTTATTTTGCTGTTCATCATGATCGGTAGGAATGCAACCAAGATTATTCTTCTTCTTATCCAGGATGAAAAATGAAGATGAAGTACATCATATGCATAAAGGATGTATTATTTGGCCTGCAAAATTACTGAATTCTTGATTTAGCTAAATGCCTTCTGATAGTTTAATTGCATTCCAATGAATAATAAAAGTGGAAACATTATAATCTTTAATCATGGTTTACTTTAGTTCTTTGAATATATTTACAATGGCTATTCTGAAGTCTTTTTCTGGTCTATCTGATATCTGGTTGCAATCACAAGCAGTTTCTGTTACCTGCTTTTGTCCAGTAGGGTCATAGATTCCTGTTTCTTTGCATATTTCATAGTATTTTGTTATAAAAACTCACATTTCAGATAATACACTGTGGCAACTCTGAGTACTACTAACAATTCCCTGCTCCCCAGGGTTGTTATTGCTATTTGCTTATTTGCTCTTTGTTTAGTGCCAAGCTGGACTGTTTTAATGAAGACTATCGCCCCCAGGGTTAAGCCTCTGACATTGCTCCTCAGGGAGGCAGTTTGGGGTATGCCTTCAGTCACCCTGGGATGACAGTAATTTGGGCAGCACTCTCGTTTCCTTTTTCTTGACCATGCCAAGATGGTAAGCTCTACTAATTTGGGGTCCTTTGAAGGAATAATTTCCATGGTCAGTGTTTAATATTTGCGATGGCCCCGGGAGGGCTCCTTACAGCTGTCTCTTTCCCTAGGTGTCTTCCGCAGAGCAGCCAGCCTGCAGTTCAGCCTGTTATCTCAGTTGCATTTGTCAACGGCCTCCAAACTACCTTTCACCACAACCTCCGCTTGTTTCTGAGAGTGGCTCTTAGGCTTGAACTTCTCCGTTTTCTGTTGACGATGAAGTCAGTTTCCCTGGGAAGAGATAAGGAGCTATTTGTTTTCCCTGTTGCCCACACCCTCCACTTCTCACCCCACAAAATCTGTGGGCTGAGCTCTGGGGCTGGGAGTGGGACCAGTGGTGTAACTTCAGGTCTTCTTGACTTGCCTCTCTCAGTGTGGAACCTGTCTTACAAGTTGAGACAAGAGCAATCAGGGTCCCAGTATTCTTAGTAGCACAGAGCCCAAGGTGGAGCTTCCATTTCACAGGTGAGGGCTGGGTGGGAGAAGGGAGCTCCTACTTCTCAGCTGCACTCCCCAGAACTAGCCTCAGCAACAAGTAGCTGGGGGCAGGATGAGAAATGCTGATACCCTGTTTCTCTGGGAAGAAAGCCCTCTGAATGGGTACTGAGGAGAGAGGAAACACTCTGTTCTTGGCTGCACCAGTTTGAAATAAGTTTCCATTCAACAAACTGGGACAGGGTAGGGAGGGAGTTCTTAGTTCAAGCATCCTAGACTCTTACTTTTCTTACAGATTTTCTTAAAGAGATGTTTTTTAATGTACTGTATGACTCTAAGACCACTTCCAGAGACTTTGAAGGAAGGTCTTAAGATTTTTTACCAGTTTCAGTGGGAAGTGGGCCAATGGAGTTACTCATGCTGCCATGATGAAAGTCAATTGTTTAAGCTTATTCACTTTTACTCAGTAAAATTCCATTGTGTGAATATACTGTAGCACAGTTTATTTATCCAGTCTGTTATTAATGGAGAGTTGAGTTGTTTCCAGCTTTTTTTGCTAATATAACACTGACACTATAAGCATTCTTATACATATATCCCACTGCACAGGTGCAAATATTCCTGTTGCATATAGAGTATATACAGGAATGGGATTTGTGTATCAAAAGTTATGCTAATGTTTAACTTTATAAAACAGTTCTAAATTGTTTTCCAAAGTAGTAGTTTCTTTCTTTCTTTTTTTTTTTTTTGAGACAGTCTTGCTCTGTTGCCCAGGCTTAAGTGCAGTGGTGCGATCTTGGCTCATGGCAACCTTCTGGGTTCAAGCGATTCTCCTGCTTCAGCCTCCCGAGTAGCTGGGACTACAGATGCACGCCACCATACCTGGCTAATTTTTAGTAGAGACAGGGTTTCTCCATGTTGCCCAGGCTGGTCTTGAACTCCTGACCTCAGGTGATCCACCTGCCTTGGCCTCCCAAAGTGCTGGGATTACAGGGGTGAGCCACCGTGCCCAGACCAAAGTAGTAGTTTCGATTGGCATGTCCAACTAACAGGGTATAAAAATCTTAACTGATCTACATTCTCTTCTACCGCTGTCATTAACAAACTTAATTGTTGCTAATCTAATATGTACAAAATTATATCTTATTGTAGCCACTAACAAGGGTAAACATATTTATGTTCATTTTTCGTACACATTTCCTCTTCTGTGAATGCCTATTTATTACTTCTGTCCCTTTTTTAAAAAAAATTGTCTTTTTCTTATTGATTTGTAGTTTTCTACATATACTAAGTATTGTCTTCAATTTTGCAAGTTTTTGGCTTACCTTTTCAATTTCTCTAAGGCAAATCAATAGAAGTTCTAATTTTAATATGGTTGAATTTTATCAATCTTTTATGATAGTGCTTTTTGTGGCTTAAAGAAGATTTCTCTAACCTAAGGAGATGGATTTTAAAATTATCTTTGAAAAATGTTTGCTTGTTTTCCACATGCATATCTAACTGTACTAGTACCATTCGTTGAACAGTCCCTCTTTTTCCAATGATTTATAATGCCACCTCTCTCATACATGAAAGTTCCATTGCTGTTCTGGGCCCTTTATTCTGTTCCAATGGTCAGTTTGTCTCTCCCTATGCCAATGCCATTTGATTACTGAGGTTTTATAATAAAGCTCATTATTTGATAGAGTAACTTCCCCATTTTTTTTCCTTCTTTCAGAATGTCTTTGCTAGTTCAGGCCCGGTGTTTTTCCATATAATTTTTCAAATCAGCTTGTCAAAAAACATGAACACACACACACACGTGTGCATACATGTGTGAGCACACATTTACCTACCCCATTGGGATTATTGCAATTACACTGAATTTATAGATTAGGGGTTACGAACTAGGCCAACAGGCCCAATTATGCTTGTAGAAATATCTAAGTAGCAGAATGTTCTGTAAAAATTTGAGTGCCTGTAACAACATCTAGACTCTAGTTAGCTATATAGCTTATCCCACCGACTATATTACATTGATTCGATTCAAAACTATTCTTTCTCTGACTGGTCCTATAAGTTTTTACATTTTCCACTTGGTCATCTAAATCATTCTTGCCTAGGGTTTTCTTCTAGTACCAAATACTCTTCTGAAGATCCCAGCTTCACTTTCATTGGTTGAAACATTTTAAAATTTCTTCTCAGATTCCTTATTTGACCCATGTGTTATTTTAAAATGTATCATTTAATCTCCAAATATTTGGGGATGTTTCAGCTATCTTTCTGTTACTGATTTCTAGTTTAAGTCTACTGTGGTCTAAGACCATACTTTCTATGATTCCTATTCTTGTAAATGTTTTAAGTGTGTTTTATGACCCCAAATCTGGTCTATCTTGGTGAATGGTTCCAGGTTAGCTTCAGAATGTATATTCTGCTACCATTAGATGAAATATCCTATAAGTGTCAATTAGAGCCAGTTAATTGATGGTGCTATTCTATTCAGGTATATCCTTATTGGTTTTCCTTCTGCTGAATCTGTCAATCAAGGACAGAAGGCTCTTGAAATCTCCAAGTATAATAGCATCCAAGAGCACATCTGTTTCTCCTTGCAGTTCCATCAGTTTCTGCCTCATGTGCTTTGATGCCCTGTTGTTAGGTATACATACATTATAGATAGTTATGTCTTCCTGGAGTACTTACCCATTAAAAAAAATCATTATGCAATGCCTCTTTCTATTCCTGATAATTTCCCTCACTCTTAAATCCGGTTTATCTGAAACCAGTATAGCTACTCCAGCCTTCTTTTGATTAGTGTTAGCAATTATTCTATCTGTATCTTTACATTTAAAGTGGGTTTCTTATAAACAACATGCATAAAATACATATCTACAGTGACGATATATCTGGATTGATATCTACCATATCTAACTATTGCACTTGAGTTTTGTTTCATTTTTTTGTCTTCCACTCTTTTTTTGCCTTCTCTGGTTTTAGTTGAGTATTTTATATAACTTGATTTTCTCTCCTCTCTTAGAATGTCAATTATATTTATTAAAAATATTTTTTTTAGTGGTGGTCCTAAAGTTTGCAATATATATTTGCAACTAATTTAAGTGCGTGTTCAAATAACACTATACCACTTCATAGGTGGTACCAGTATCTTATAACAAAAGTATTCCCAATTCCTCCCTCCTGTCCCTTATACCATTGCTGTCATACATTTCACTTATCCATACAATTTGATCATCCAATATTGTGTTACTATTATTTTGATTAAACTGTTATCTATTATATCAATATTTTAAATGTGATTTAATTTTATATTCATGTATTCCTTTTCTAACTTAACTGTCTTCCTTTCTTCATGCCAAGTTCCTGATATATCATTTTTCTTCTTTTTGAAGAACATCTTTCTTCAAAGAAAGAAGAAATGTTTCTTTGAACATTTCTTGTAAATCAGATCTACCGGTGACAAATTCTCTCAAATTTGGTTTGTCTGA